>NW_006799310.1:434903-448309 GCF_000442215.2 Lipotes vexillifer
CCCGTGTCCCCTGCATCGGCAGGCGAACTCTCAACCACTGTGCCACCAGGGAAGCTCTGCTCCTCTATTTTTAACTGGAGTAGTTTACTGAACAACACATTTTTAGAGAATAAATAGTTATGTGATTTTAATGACTGAAGAAGACTATGGTTTATATAGAAACATTTAAGATACAGTTTAAAATGTCTAAAACTCTGATATCAGTGATCTGTACTATACAAAAATATCACAAGAAATTATTCAATGCTATCTCAATTTAATAGCTATATTAGGCAAAGTAAGAAAAATCCAGATAATTAATGGAAACAAATGAAGAAAAAAATTGCATAGGTATCTAACTAAATAATTTAATGGCATTACTATGAGGCTTTGTTAGTACTCAGGCAAACCAAATATAATTCCTCATATGATCAAGCGAGTTTATTGTTTTCTATCATCATATTTTCCTTTGATTTTATAACCCAGTAGTATTATATGTATGTTTTGATTTCTAATTAATGCAGAATATTATATGATTAGGATACTGTAGCACACTTTATAACTGTTCACACATGCACGGTGTCCCTCCTTATGGGAAGGTTTTATTCCTCACCCTACTGAACTCAAGCATGGCCACGTGACTTGCTCTGGCCAGTGAAATGTGAGCAGAAGTGACATGTGCCCTCTTTGGGCAGAAATTTTAAGAGTTGATATGTGCTTTGATATACTTTCTTTTCCTTCTACCAAAAGGCCAGAAATACTTCAGATAGAGGCTCTACTCCATCAGCTTGAAGCCAGGAATAAATTCTATGTGGAGGACAGTTATGACCCACAGAGATGGACATAAACCTTTACTGCTTTAAGCCATTACAATTTTGGAGTCATGTGTTACCAGAGCATAACTAACCTATCCCTATCTTTGAACATTACATACATTTGGAACAAGTACAGTAAAACCTTACATTGAGAGAGTGTTGCCTAGCAGAAGGCCATTTGAATTAGTAAGAAGTCAGAGTTGTAGAATATTTTAAAGAAATCAAAACGTATTACTTCCAAATCTAACAAGAACCTAATCAGAGGACTAATTAGTAGTTATGCTCTATTAAAAAGGTGAGACTTTGGCAGAATCTATCTAATTAAACAATGTAATCTGTAATGCAACATTGCAATGGAAGAAGAAATGAAAGATGTTGGTGTGTCATTCAATTAAGTGGTGTGCCATTTCACAAGTTCATCGCTCAATGACTGGTCAAAGTGTGTAGGCTAAATGAAGAACGTGTAGCTAGAGCAGAAGTGTTGGATTGGGGCTTGGGGTGATTACTAGATGGAATGATGGAGAGAGTGAAATATATGTAGTAACTTGAAAAACAGGGAGGGTATTGGAGTAACATAAGGAATGCCACTGCAGAATTACACCCCACAATTTAAATGGCTGACTTTCAAGCAATGCTTACTTTAGAAGCTTTGTAATGTTACTCTAGTTTCCAAATAAAGCTGTGAAACTCAGAGGACTGGGGGACTAGAACAAACTCTAGGGATTAATTTTTGTTTATTGGCCTAAAATACTTGTATTTTACATGAAACAAAGTCTCACCAGAGAAAGGACACTCTGAAGCAAGGCGATTAACACATCTAAATTTGGTTCAGAGAGCCTGGATTCATAGCCTTAGAGCGGAGCTTCACACGGGATTAACTTCTCTGTGTGTACTTCATAATTTTGGCAGTAAATGCAAACAACTTAACGTTCATCAGAAGGGACTACTTTGGTGTAAACATTGGGGAACATGACAAAATTCACGATGCAATGCGTATCCTTCCTTTTGTCCAAAGCAGTAATTCAGGGCCAACCAGAAAGCTTTGCAGGATTTCAATATGAATGAGAGGCACCTGTGACTCTGAGGACATTGAGCTAATGAGAAACGGTTGAAAAGGCTGCTGCTCAGCAGCACCCAGGGTAATTTCCTCAAAATCTTTCAGTGGTTCTCACATTTCACTTGGGGCCAAGCAGTACAAGGGGAGACGTGGTTAGAAATGATCAGTGAGCAAGGAATGCCAGAGAAACTGAATGGCCTGGAAAGAAACTGGGAAGTCTCCCAGTTACAGAAGAAAGTCAGTAAAATAGAGCTTGAAGGTTGAATGCAGGGCACGGAGATGAACAATGCCCGAGGCATGGCAAAATAATACACCAATGCCAACAGAGCCAGCCAGGAAAGACATGTGCAGGAAAAGCAGGACAATCAGAGCATGAGTCCTGCCAGATCAACACTGAAAACATATTTCAGAGGTGAGCCAGGTTTTTAGAATTTATTTCAAAGACCCGAGAGTATATGGGATGAGATGGGGTAGAGGGAGTGGGAGAATGTTTAGGAAAGAGGAAAATTGTATAGAAATCAATTGAGTAATGATTATTGAAGTGGTTGAATATGCCTAACTCTTAACATATTCCTGTATTTTTCTTTAAAAAATTTTTTTCCTCTAATTCAAGGATTAGGATGTAATCTGCCTAAGGCTCTGAGTCGTGAGTGTGTGTTGGGCTATGGAGAGAATCTACACAGTTAGCAGTTAATGGGAAATATTTGTTTCTCCCTGAGTAACCCTGCACCAGCCAGACTTCAAGGTTACTAAAAGGGATACAAAGGGTTCCTGAATCTTCTCCTTTAAGTTGAGAACAGAGCCTAGCTCCTCACAATTGCATCTCCTTTTAGAAGATGTCTGATTGTTGGAGCAGGGGCTCAGAGGCTGCCAACGAGAGGTCAGCAATTCATCCTGGACTTCATCCAGTGTCTGTATTACCAGGGCTATAAGAAGGCTTCTCTCTCCACCAAGCACAGAGACTCTCCTGCTCAAAAGGAAGAATTCTGCAGATCATGGAGGGGTGGGAAGAGTTTCTTCAGACTCCATTACAGAGGTCCAGGTCTTAGTGGAACTATGGTTAAGCATGCGGGTTTAAAATAAAAAAAGATATACTTTGTTTGTTGCATCTGTTTACCACTTAAAGGATTTGAGGAGACACACTAAATGGATACACATATAACAGAGACATTAAAATAAACATAAAAGATGTAAAGTGAGCTAAGGAGAGGATGGAGATGAGGGAAAGGCAGGCTAAGGGAGTTACTGCCATTGAACTCGAAAATTAGCTCAACTTCTTGGCATTCAAAACACATCAGGAAACACAATGGCTATATAGTTCTCACGGTCTGATAAAACTAAGCATACTGGTTCCTTATGGAGAGACAAGACTTCCTCAGACTCTAAATTCACAGATACCTTCTAGATAGCTCTCAAATTCTCCTGCTTCACCCCATCATCATTGCCACGAACCCAGCCCAAACTCCTGGGACCTCTCATCTGGATTACTTTAATGGTCTCCAATCCCAGTTTTCTCCAAATCTTAGCAGAGCCTCCGTACCACAGAAGTGGTCTTTTCAAATGCATATAGGAGATCATATCTCAATGCAGAGACTGAGATACAACTGACAGACATTATTGAGATACAACTGACATACATTATATTAGTTTTAGGTATGCAACACAACCATTTGATATTGCAAAATGATTACCACAATAAGATTAGTTAACATCCATCAACACACATAGTTACAATTTTTTTTCTTATGCACATCTCATTGCTTTAATGACAAAGTCCAAAATCCTGAGGGCTGCATACAAGGCACAATCTGGCCCCAGCTACTTCTCCAGCATAATGACAATATAGGTGTCAGCCTACACTTTTCCCTAGAGGCTCTCTCCCCTCCCACCCTCCTTTACTAGCTAACTCGCACTCATTATTTTATACCGGGCTATCCCATAGGTTTTACCCATGTGACCCTGAAGTCATTTAAGTTTGTCACGATGCTTTTTTTTCTTGGACCAGATCTTAGCATAGGCCAAGGTGGTTCTTTAAGGAATGAAAACTCTATATAGCAAAATGGGCTGAGCCTCTTTGTGCATTCTCAACTATTAGGTTCTTTTTCATAAATATCAGTAGCTTCTAACAACTAGTTAAGCAAATTAAGGGATATAGAGCCATTCCCATAACCCCACTACCACTAGGTGTGAAAGCAAGTGTCAGACTGAATTCTGTGACGCACTTAAACATTTATGTGCAAGCAGGTACAGAGACAGACATATAATAGGTTTTGGAAGCTCAATAATGTCCAGCTCTTGGCCCTTTCAAGGTCACATCCTCTAAGAGAGATTTGCTTGAGGAAATGTGACAGTGTTCTAGTCCTGGGATGCTGCTAACCCTAGTTGGGTTTAGGAAATGAGTTCTCTAAGTCAGTGGCTGAGCACAGGCCTGGTTCAGAACTAAGCCTTGGGCTCCATTCTGGAGGTTAAAGGCTTTCACATAAAGGTGGAAGGCTTCCCTCCACATCTTAAACACCACTTATTGATCTCCTGAAAAATAATTTGTAATGTTCATTGAACTAACTAAAGAAGTCTGGTGTTAATTGAAGATAAAGATAACTGTTGGGAAAGGCAGTCTTTATCATCCCCCACTTGGCTGCGTAAGAATGGGCCTGGGGCCTGGAACACTGCTTTACCAGGAAAGAAAGAGCCCACCCAGCCTGTGCTGGGCTCATCGCCTCTCTTGGTTCCATCAAACAGCCCCACCTCTTTTGAACCTTCAGCCTCCTGTCTGTAGCACCTCTTTTTTTCTCATCATATAGATATATTCATCTCTTCTTTTAACCCATGACTCCCTTTAGCTTTTCCCTCATGTTTCTTCAATCTCTACTTTCCTATCTTCTGTTGACCTTCAATCATCCACAAACTGATTTCTGCCTCTCTTACTACCCATGAAAAGCCTCTTGCCCTAGTCACTTAGAATCAAGTTATTGTTTTGGTCTGAAGCATTTACAGAGTTGCATATTAACTAAGGTAAGTGAGGATATGCTGTGGAAATCAACTCTTTCAATTGTAATGGCATTAGCTAATAAAGGTTTACTTTTTGCTTATGTCATAATTTACTCATGGAAATATTCATGGTCACTGGCCTTCCAGGGTGATGCAGGGACTTAGGCTCCTTTCACCCTGTGGCTCCACCATGCCCTGGGGACTTCGGGTCCTCAGCTGGACCTCTGATCTGGCGGCTGAAGAGCAAAGAGTGCAGAGGACTGTGTGGATTGTTAGCAGCGGACAGCCCTGGAGGAGAAATAGATCACTTCCCCTCTTACTCCATCGACCATACACAGCCTGCAGGGGAGGCTGAGAAATGCACTGTGGCTTCTGTCCAGCTGGAAGAAGAAACTGCTGAGCATACAGCAGTTCTTCACCAAAGCTTGCCATTCACAGTTTTCTGAAACTGTCTCTCCCTTGTCTACCATTTTCTCCTGGTTTCTGTCTTCAAATCTTGACTGATTGTTTTTTCAGCAGTCTCCTTCACAGCTCCTCTTTCTTTTTTCCATCCCTCCATGTTGGTATCCCCCAGCATCTATCTCCTGACTCACTTCCCTTTTCACTACATTATTCTCCCTGCAAGATTTCATAAACAACCAGAACATCTATCTCCATCCTTTAGTTCATACCCCCATGTAAAACTACTCCTCCTCTTACAAGTCCGCATCTTGATAAGTGGGCATCTGCTCAGTCACTGAACCAGAAAACCAGAGAAGTGATCCTATATTCTTCCCTTATCCTCTATAGCTGAGGTTTCTCAGCCACCACACTACTGACATTTCAGGCCGGGAGCTGTCCTGTGCATTACAAGATGTTTAACAGCATCCCTGGATTCCAGCTACTAGGTGTTAGTAGCTAACCCCCGACCCCCGCCAAGTTGTGACAACCAATAGTTGTGACATTGCCAAATGTCCCCTGGGGAGGGAGGGGGTCACCCCCCCCCACTGAGAACTGCATTATCCAGTCTTATTGATTCAATCATTACAATATTTATCTCCTCCATTCCATTTTCTTACCATTAACTTTATTAAATTCCACATCATCTTGTGTCTGGATTTCTCCAGTTGCCTCTTATCTGTCTGTGGCAAGTTGGCTGACCCAATAGTTTCTTTGCTCAAATCTTCACTGTCACCTTCCACTAAAAAAAAAGGAATACTTGTTTTTCAGCCCCTCTTCGAACGGCCAGGCAACACCATTTAGCACGGCGAATCAGGTTTGTGGAGAGGGTGACAGTTGAACTTAAAGGTTCCAAGTCTTTGGAATCATCCAGTTTAAATGGTGTCTCAGCCTTATCCCTCTGGTAGTTGTGCAGCTTTAGGAAAGTTACTTAAATTTCTCTGAGCCCATGGTAACACTGGGATAACAACAGCACCAACCTTATAAGACTATTGTGGAGACAAACAAGTTAAAATGTGTACGGTGCTTAGTGCTATACCTGTCTAAATGTAAACACTGGATAAATGGTGGCTATGATACAGGCATGGCTGCGATGATGTCATCTCTCTATTCCTTGCTAATCTCAAAGGTTACTACTGCACATCCTATCCTCAACCACAGTTCACTTTTTAGGACTCAGTTTAGGGGAGACTTCTGGAAGTTTTCTCACACCTTTCTCTCCAAATTACAAGATGTTACTTGTTTTTCTCCCTCACTAGGCTGTGAACTACGAGGCAATGACAAGATCTTTCTTTACTCTCTATATTCCCAGGACCACCACAAGTGCTCAATATACATGAAATGCTCTATAAAGGTATAGTTGATTAAATTAATAAGTGAATGAATATTAGTAACATGCACCAGCCTTGCCAGAAACTTCTCTCCCATTTGGCAGCAGCGGGAAAGGGTGGACCTTTAAAAATCTTTGGACATACCAAGTGTAAATGAAACACAAATCAACCAGGTGAATTTTCAAGAGGAAATTTATCTCACAAACCTGGCAACTCCAGCCAGCTTTTAAGCAAATGGAAGCTAGGGGCAAAATTATTCTTAGGGTAAAGAGTAAAACTATACACGTGATCCCAAACTTTGCAGACATCCTTTAAAAACTGTACTCTAAATAAATGCATCGAAATTTGCACAGGAGAGTGGTAGTGGGAAGTGTGAACTGACAGAGAAGTCACAGTGTAAACACTCCATTGACATAGACAGTCATGAGCAAAATGAGGCTGCTGGGACTTCCCTGGTGGCGCAGTGGTTAAGAATCTGCCTGCCAATGCAGGGGACACGGGTTCGAGCCCTGGTCTGCGAAGATCCCACGTGCCGTGGAGCAACTAAGCCCACACGCGACAACTACTGAGCCTGCGCTCTAGAACCTGCGAGCCACGACTACTGAGCCCGCGTCCCACAACTACTGAAGCCCACACGCCTAGAGCCTGTGCTCCGCAACAAGAGAAGCCACCGCAATGAGAAGCCTGTGCACCACAATGAAGCAGAGCCCCCGCTCACAACTAGAGAAAGCCCACGCGCAGCAACCAAGACCCAACGCAGCCATAAATAAATAAATTTAAAATAAATAAATTTTAAAAGTGAGGTTGCCTTGTGGTTAACTAGAACTTTTAATGACACACATGCTTTTTTTCACCTGTCCAGTCTCTATCTGGCAGACTGGCAATAAACTGAAAATACCCACAATTCTAGGGGAAAAAAGAAAAAAGAGCAACTATAATTCTAAAGAGTTCAGTGTTCACACCCGGGTCTCTGAGGAGGCCCCAGCCACCTTTGGTTTGGTGGTGGCTTTCTTCCTGGGTTTTGGACTCAAGCATCTGTCGTTTGCCATTTAACCAACTCCAACCAAGATCCCCTTTTCTAGATCAAAATTTATTAGATCACCTCTTCTTGAGTGCTTCCTAAGTCAAATCTTACTAAAAAGTCACTAGAAATGAATTGCTGGAACCTGAGAAATTTCTTAAAAGGTCTTCAAGAAAGACATTTCTTTTCCTCTTAAAAACAAACAAACAGGGGCCACATTTAATACGCGAACAAACCCATTCTTGAAAAGGTACCTTTTCATCTGTACCACCACAAGTCTCAGTAACACGTGTGGCTTTCTCTGATGACTACAGCCCTTCAAGACACTGGTGACTCCCATTCTCGTCCCCTGGATGCCCTGAAGTGACACCAACACGTGAGAGCCAGGGGTCGCCCAACAGGTGGTCCGCCGAGCGCTCTCCAGGTGAGAGCGCCGCCCGCGCTCAGGGCGCTCCGCGAGGGCGTCCACGCGCCCTGGCGCCCCCGGGGCAGCGCGGGCTCCCTAGAGAGGGCCGGGGCCTGGCTGCTGGGAGGGGGCGAGCGCCCGGTTCCCGTCGCCTCCACTCCCGTCTCCTCCGGCTACGCGTCCCCTCCCCTTGCCAAAGCTCGGACTCTCGGGGTTGCCCTTATTGTTGGCCGCGTCTGTCACTTTGTGGGCCGGGTGACATGAATGGATGGGCTGTACACACCTTCCAGCCTTCTAGAAAAAAAAAAAGGTCTGGATCTGCATAGAGGGCGGGAAGGACTCCCCCGGCGCCCCCAGAGCCAACGCCGCGGGCAGGGGAAACGCACAGCTCCCCCCTCCCACACTCACTCCTCCCCTCCTTACAAAACCGCCCAGCCCAGAAAATAATATCTCTCCCTACCCGCCGGCGTCCGCGGTGCTCTCGCCTTCTTCCCCGGCTGAGCGCGCTCCAGCGTTGCGGGAGGCGCCGCGCGGGGCAGCGGTCCGGGGCGCCGCACCATGCTCCCGAGCGCCGTGGCGGCCCATGCCGGCGCCTACTGGGACGTGGTGGCTTCCTCCGCGCTGCTGAACTTCCCCGCCGCGCCGGGCTTCGGCAACCTGGGCAAGAGTTTCCTGATCGAGAACTTGCTGCGGGCTGGGGGCGCCCCGCCGTACAGGTTACCACCGCCCCTGCCCCACGGCCCGGCAGCAGCTCTCGCCGCGGGCGCTCAGGTCCGGCCCCTGCCCGCCAGCCCGGTTCCGCTCAAGCTGTGCCCCGCGGCAGAACCAGTCAGCCCCAGCGGGGCGCTCTACGGCACGCGGTGGGCGTTTCAAGTGCTCAGCCCCTCGGCGGACGGCGCCAGGCTGCCGGGCCGGGCTCCTGCGGACCGAGACTGTGCCTTCCAGCCATCAACCCCAGGTGAGTCCGCTCTCCTCTCCCCAGCTGCGCGCGGCGCCTCTTGGCCTGCGGGTCCCGAGACCTGGGCGCGCCGGCCCTAGTGCGCAGGAATCCGCCCGGGCCTAGACCTTGCGAGAGCATCTAGAGATTCGGTGGAGATGCCGCCTCGGGGGTGAGGAGGGTACCACCACTAACTGTGATTTTCTTCCCCTTCGCGTACCACCAGTTCCTCTCCGTCCCCTCTTTCTACAAGTGGTAGGGCTGCCTTGAATTTAAGGCCTTTTTGAAGAAACCCTGGAGGCACCTCCTGGCTTTAGCCGAAAGGGCAGCCCCGGTCCTGAGATCTCTGGGTTCACAGGACCAGTTTCACGGGGTTTCCCAAGCTCAGCGTCTCCACCCGCCTGCCCCGGTCCCGGAGGCCGCGCGACACCCGTTCCCTGGAAAGTTCTTGGCTTGGAGAGCCTCGCTCGGCCCGCTTTGGGGGCTTTTGACTCTTCAAACCGTTGCGACGGTCGAGGCGGTTGCAGAACGCTCGCAGAGATCTTTGGAAAAAGAGTTGCGCAAAGTTTTGGCTTTCTTCACTCTTACATTTTGGATCACTGAGACGCAAGAAAATCGAGGCTGGCTTTTTCTTAGTGCTGAGCTGGAACAGCCTAATTGGCACCTGGAGTAGGAAGTTCGCCAATAAATGAGAATTTACCAAAAGAAGGGCAGTTTTGGTTTGCTTGCTTTAATTCCCGAATAAAACCTAAGTGTCGTGACTGGGAAGAGGATGCGGACAGTTTAGTCAATATATTAGCTAAAGCTAACGGGAGGGGCTGCCGAAATTGGCAGCGAGAAAGGGAAAGCCTCTTAGAGACTCAAAAACTGAGATCCAGTGGATTAATTTTTTTTTTTTTTTTTTGGCTTGCGTTCTTTGACGATCTTAACTCATTCTTTAAATCCCGGTGGGTTTGTCCAGAATGACTAATAGACGCTTTTTCATTGTCCCACGAAACTGCCGAATCAGATTTATTGCTAATGGCTTTATAGAACTGAACATGTTTAGAACCTGTCCTGGTCTTTCAGTTTGAAATGGTTACTAATAGAATGGAACAAATATAATTATATTAGCACCGGTCTCATTCACATAGTGTAAAACCTAAATTCTAGGCAGCCTTTTTGCACCCTGGGAGAGGAACAAGTACAGTTAAGACAAAGTTTATGTGCCTTGGGAATCTGAGCCACTCTGTTCTTTTTGAAGTATTAGGAAAATTAGAAACGTGTAAAGCAGGTTCTTGTAGACAAGAGCTGGTAAATAATGACTCATAAAAATAAAATTTTCAAGAAAATTTGGTGATTTGTATAACTTCTGGTGGTTTCCCATTGTGTTCATAGATGCTGTTTTTCAAGAATTCTTAAGTTGCTCTTGATCATGACTGGCTCCTCCAAAAAGTTAATTTTAACCTTTGTAGATTTTACAGGTTAAATTTAAGTAAACCAAATGCGAATCAAATGCAGAGATTTCAATAACTGAAAAATAATTTTGTATACCTATTCATTTTCATTCAAGATGTTACAATTATTGGGTAAAGGGTTTCCTAACTACGTTATTTTTATTTTCAAGAACGTACTCATTCTTGTACACTTATTAAAGTATCAGCATGCAAAAATGCTTTTTGGAATAATTGAGAGTATAAGAACTTAAATTTCACTTTGAAGTATTTTCATATAGCTTAAGCCTATATTTTTCCTAATTTTTTTTTCAGTCCTTATTGAAGATTTGATGTTTTCCTAGGTTATTTTTTATTTGAACAAATAACCTTTTATTTCAGAAAAATCATTCTTGTGAAGAGTGCATTTAATTTTTGAAACTCAAAAAATACCTTAAAGGGCTTCCCTGGTGGCGCAGTGGTTGAGAGTCTGCCTGCCGATGCAGGGGCCACAGGTTCGTGCCCCGGTCTGGGATGATCCCACATGCCGCGGAGCGGCTGGGCCCCTGAGCCATGGCCGCTGAGCCTGCGCGTCCGGAGCCTGTGCTCCACAACGGGAGAGGCCACAACAGTGAGAGGCCCGCGTACAGCAAAAAAAAAAAAAAAAAAAACCTTAAGATTAGAACCCCATAAATTTGTGCCCACAAATACACTGCTTAAAAACATTAAAAAAATTTTTTGACAGAGAATATAGCTTTCTGAACCGTGCTACAGTTTTATTTAAATGACAGATTCTTGCCCTACCAAATGTGGAAATTCTTTTGTACTGTGTAGAATTATGAAGTTATAATGAGTGCTGACAATGTTAGCTATCACCTGAAAATTAGATGAGGATGAAATAGTGATTGACGTTCTGTAAAGAGTAGAAAGGAGATTTAGAAAAGCTACTGTTTTCAGAACGATAAAATACTTCTGAAACATCAGTGAACAGCCAGTTCTAATCCTTTAGACATTGACTTAGGAGTGGATCACAAAATGTGATTTTTAATGATTTCGGTGTATTTGACTACTCATTTTTTTCTCCACTTAATTTGTTGAGTGCACCAGTCTAGATGTTGAATAAGAAAACCCCGGAGTTCTTTTTAAGGGCATTGGTGAAAGACAGCACCATTTAACTAGGGGATTTATGCCACTGCATGCGTTTCGGCTTCATTATTTTTGTTACCCACTATTAATTATACCATATAGTTCATTCATTCAGCAAATGCTTACTGACTGTCTCCCATGTGTTCAGACTGTTCCAGGCCATTGAGATAATCAGTGAACAAAACAGATGACTGTCTCTGCCCCTGTGAAGCTTATAGTCCATGTTCTGTCCTACTTTATGGTTTACCAAGCATTTTCATAATTGTTAGCTGCTTTAATTCTCATAATAGGCCAATTTTTTCCTACAAAGATTATTCCACTTCCTAATTTTGTTTTTGTCTGAAGTATCAGTTTAAACATCTGTGGTCTTGTGAAAGAGAAGAAAATTGCCCCAAATCTCCATATTCCTTGGGTTAGTCTTTCATTGAATGTGAGAAAACTAATGAGGGCTTATGGGATAACCAATTGCATGTATCACAATAATAAATCAGACTGGGGTGTTATATCTGAGCCCATAAGGAAAGAAATTGGCCTTCCCCTTCATCTTGTTACGTGTCTGAAAGGTGGTGACAGTAACACGGGTTTACAGATTATGGATGAAAGTTTAGCTTTTGACAGAGAATATAGCTTTTGACAGAGAATATAGTTCTTCATCCCTGAAAACTGGCAAGCCTTTAAGTATTTAGAGCAAGCAAAGGAACATTCCATAGCTGTATGTTGTCAAGTTGTGTATATAGAGTAGTTTAAAAACTTAAAAAATCAGAGGGCATTCTTCGAAGTTTGAAAGGAGCATGTTTAGTGTAATAACAGGTAGTTGAGTAGATTCACCTCCAGGGGTTGTATATGAAAAAAAGAATTTTGGATATTATAGTTTATTAATGAAACCAGGTTTTTCAAGTAAATCCTAATCATCAGAGATCCTCCCCCAGAAGTTCATTAATGTCATTACTTGGTGGCTCTTGTGCTAGACTTAAATATCCATGTTTTTGTATATTAAAGAGGGTCCTGAAATGTAAAAAGCTGAAAATTTAAAATTTCTCTTAGTTATGCCACCAATTTTCTTCAAAGTAAGTGGAACAAATAGCCTTGCTTTTCAGTAACATTTGTTATGTTAAACATTTTAGAAAGTGTTTGAAATGAAGATAATTTCCTGAATATAATTTAGTGATTATTAAATCTACTCCTAGGGCTGCATATAAAAGGATTAGAAAGCAAATGTTTATTCTGAATGGTTGAATTGAACTGTTCTTTTTTTAAAGTAATTTTGTCGAGTAGGTTGTACTATGTAGTACAGAAATGGAACCAGATCCATAGTATTTTTTTCTGGTACCCCTGTAGGGCTGTTAATTAATGCGTCACGTGCACTCTGAGTTTCTTGTCCACCTCACAGTGCCAGTTATTCTTGACCTATTAATCCTTGACTCTGTCTTAAACTACTTGCACTTATGTTTTTTTTTCCAACTGGTAGTTTTATCCGTTTCACTGAGATACCCTGAAAGTGTGAAATAAAATAGCTTCTCTTACATCTTAGGCGCTTTGGAGAGGGAGAAGATGAATCTGTGCTCCAGGTGGGGATTCCAGTCCAGCTGAAGACTGCGATTTGATTTATGAAGCCGGAGTTTGTCATTTATTTTTGCTGACGCTATGCTCTAGGTTTGTTTTGGCAAATTAAAGTCACAGGATCTTGACTATTGATGATACTGACCCCGAACCAGGACAAAGAGAATGGGGGATCCAGAAAAGGATAATGATGGGACCCATGCTGGTAGTTCCTTGCTCAGGCTATCACCCCAAACATCCTTTGGTGGAATTTGTAGATAATACCAAACAATATTCTTACTACACCAGTACTTTTTTTTTTTTTTTTTTTTTTTTT
>NW_006799310.1:448614-486937 GCF_000442215.2 Lipotes vexillifer
GTCCCCCGCATCGGCAGGCGGACCCTCAACCACTGCGCCACCAGGGAAGCCCTACACCTGTACTTTTAAAAATAATCTGCTCAACATATCTTTGGATTTATATGAACATATTAATAACTTTTACATAGTTCATGAGGAATCAGCTCTGAACAAATTGTTATATGGTCCCCAAGTTCATAAACTTCAGATTCAGGAAGTTCTTGCAGTGATGAGAGCCAGTAGGATTAAGAGACAGTCCTTTTACTTCTGGTTCAGGTTGAGAAAGCCACACTCCCTCCAAAATAATGTCTGAGTTGGAATTACAAAAGGGTAGCAATTTATGTGCATTGTATTTGCCTCTCACTTTAGCACCTATCCCTCTACCAATCCCTAAAATATGCTTCTCTACTTTGCTTTAACAGCAAGAAATTTCAATCTGTTAACATGTATTGAAGCTTTATTACTGAGGTTTAATAATCAAATAGGATTAAATACAGTAGGCAAGTAGGAACATTTTAGAATTTCTCCCTTAACTCTTACTCACTTTAGGGATTTGAGGATTATTTTAAGATGCACAGTGGTTTGAATGCCCAGAAAATTGTGTACGGTTTTATACAGAAGTAAATGTAGGCTCCAGAGGGTTCAGGGTCGTGTCAGGAAGCCAAAGGATGTCATATGTTGTGGGCAACTTAAAAGAATTGGCAACAGTGATTTTTAGCTACTTTTGTTTACCAACAATGTGGCTCAGATGTGGGACGCAATGCCGTGCATTAGACTCTGTTGTATTCCTTTTGGAGTGTGCCGCCTCCATCCTGTTCTTGTGCCCACCAGAAAAAGTCTCTTTTTGCTATAAGAAGACATCTTACGGTTAGTTTTGCTTCTGAACAATGATAGAGATGGTATCAAGTTGAAAGTAAGGGAAGCAACATAAGTAATAGCTGTGTTCATAAAATACTTTTAGCTTCATTGCTATGAAAGTTTTTACAGGAGCAAAAATGTTATCATCTTTCAAATATTTAAACAAATGTGTCTTTTGTTGTATTTTTTGGAGTCATAAATTTCTTAATTCTCAAACTCTAAGAGTTAACAAATCAGCCATTGGATCATGTTGTGAGACTGGTTTATAATGTGTCTGAATTCCTGAGGCAGATTTTATTTGTTTGGTATCCTGCTTATTTCGATTTAGTTTTTAACTTCTATAATTTGAAGTCATAATGTAAGGTTTTTGTTGGAGTCATAAAAAAAGTCACTGATAAGTTACCATTTATTTCATATTTCTATGTAACCTTGCTTTATAAGGTTTTTCTAAAGTCTTATAAGTCATTAATCAATAGGATTATCAAATATTTTGCATAAGAAATGTGTTTTTATGTTAGAGTTGGGGAGTAAATACCTTATTTTCTCCTCAACCTACTTTCCACCACACTATTTCCCTTGCTGATATCTCCCATAATTTTAGAATCCATTTTATATCTTTTGGGGAGGCTTGATTTGTAGCTCTTAAAACAGTGTTTGTCCACTTAATCTTGGGTTAACAGAGGCCCTAAATAAAGTTTTTTACCTTAATTACTGTCATCTTTCTTTCCACAGTGAAGGTACACAATTTTTAAGTTAAATTAAAAATTAAAAACAATTTTTTTTAATTAAATTTTTTTTTTTAATTTTAAAATTAAAAACAATTTTTAATCACTTTATTTTCATTCAAATGCACCTGGAGTCTGTCAGGAATAAAAAGGCAAACTGTAGAAAGAAACAATATGATCTTTATCTAGGAATGCTTGTTAGAATCCTTCTTTAAAGACTTCATTAGATCATGCTTCCATTTTAAACTTCCTTAGTAAGAAATTGGATTTTTGCCTTAACGTATAATATGCTTACCAGACCCTTGTATATTTTATTCCAAAAATATTTTATTTTACTTTCAGTAATGTTTCCACTTTTAATGAAATCTCTCCCTTTCATTCTTTTTAGCCTCCAGTCAATACTTGACTTGGCAATGCTGAGTGATTCATCACTTTATATAAAGTTACCATAACTGATTTTATCTTTAATAACGTTATTATTTTGTCAGCCAGCTATTAGTTGGGAGTATTTCAGGGGCACACTCTTTTTGTAAGTTATGTGAACAGTAAACTTAAGGCACTAAAATTCTCTAAAGTCAAAGATCAGGAAGCCTCTATAAGTTTTTAGACTTTTGTTTCAGAATCAAACAAAGCATGGGGAAAAGGAAAGGAAAAAAACATCAGGTCTTTTTCTATATGTTGCTGAATGTTTAATTGCCTTCTTGTTTATAGATATTCCAAAGATGAACTAGGTTTTTCCCTTTTCTTTCACGTGTTCAGGCACCACGCATGCCATAACAGCCTTGATTTCATTAGTTCTAAGTGGCCATCAGAAATAGAATATACAATATATATATTTATACCATTCCTCTTGAGAAGTCTCAAAATTCCTTGTTCCTTAAAGATTTAAATCCCTAATACTTTCAAAATTAAAATATGTGGAGGAATTATTCTTTGAGAAGATTTATGTACATTAAAAGAGAATAAAAACCGTGACTGCTGGTGAGTGTTTTTAATAGACTAACCTAGGACTAGATTGAGTTTAGGTGTGTTGAACCTACCCTAGAGTTAGATTGGGTCTGAAACCAAAAGACAGTCAGATTCTTCAAAGCGGGAACAGAGTCATTTCTGTTTGTCTACGTGTTTTCTATAGGTGCTTTCACACTACACATTGAACAGCTGCAACAGACAACACATGGCCTGCAAAGCCTAATGTATTTACTATCTGGCCCTTTATAGTAAAAGTTTGCCAAAACCTTTTCCAAAGCATAAATGGCAAATTGAGTCAATTTTAAAAGAATGTATAGTTTTCTGAGCTGGTTTTAGCAGTATTTCTTTAATTTTAAAGTCTAGATTCAAATCTAAGGTCTTTAAATTACTGATTATATAATCCTAAGCAATTCATGTAACTGCATTGAGCCTCATTTCAAAATGAGCACAGATGTTAGGCTCACCATTTGACTTTCAACCACATACCTCAAGAGCCCATTGACAACATACAGGGAAAGATGTGAAAGACAGCTTTCCACCCTTCCGCCATAAGTAAAATGCATACTGGAAAAGAGGTATTGCTGTGAAGAAACCATCTCACAACTTAGAGGCTTAAAGGAACAATTTATTATCTTCTCTCACGGGTTTGTGGACTGACGGGGTGCAGCTGGGTGGTTCTCACTTGGAATCTCATTGCAATTAGAGGTCAGCTGGGGCTGCCATCATCTGAGGGCTCAGCTGGGCTGGATGTCCAAGATGGATGTCCATTGACTCGCTTGGCTGACAGGGATGCTGGCTGCTGACGGGTTGCTCAACTAGAGCTGTTCCGGCATTCACACTTGGATTTTCCAAGGGCCTGGAGCTTCTTATAACATGGCACCTGGGTTCGGAAAGGCAGAGTTCTAAGAGCAACATTCCCGGAAACCCAGGCAATAGCTGTAAGTCTTCTTATAACCTAGCCTTGGAAGTTCCAGAATGTCACTTCTTCCATAACCCTTGGTCAAGCAAGGCAGCAAGACTGTCCCAAATACAAGAGAAGGGGAAATAGAGATGGCTCTCAATGGGAGGAGTGCCAAATAATTTGCAACCACTTCAGGTGTGCCACAAGGTAAAATTCAGATAACCATCTTCAGACACAATTTCTGCCAGGTCTGTCTCCTGCTGGAGGAGACCCGTGCAGGAATTAATCACATATGGTGGTAGAGCTGGGAACTCAAGGAGCCTTTGTTTAGGATTTTAGAGTTTTGAGAGCTACAGGTACTGTTCTGCCATGGTATTCTCTTCTGTGGCACTGACTTTATAATAAAAAGAGCAAGGGATTTCCTCAAATTTTGCTCATTTTTTGGAAGCTGTCTAATGACTCCTTGAAGGGAGAGGGAGCTGTCTAATGAAGACTCCTTGAAGGGAAAGGGACTACTTTTGATAATTGCAATGAACTAGAACCCCACAGCTTGAGGAAAAGCCAGACTCCACCCCCTTGTTGGTGTTGTGAGGACAGAAGAGAAGATGCTAGTGGGAGTGTCCAAACAACTGGTCATTACCTCTTGCCATGCAGCATATGACCACAGTAGAATCCTTCCATTTAGCCCCTGTATATTCCACTACAGCCCATCCACTACTGCCAGGTTATTTTTTTTTAATGTAGCTTTCATCATATCATCAAGCTATTTAGGAAAACCTTAATTGTCCCCATTTGACTATCAGATCAAATAAAAATATTCAGTTTGTCCTTCAAGACCTTCATTCCATCAATTGCATTTAGCTCCTCCAGCCACATTCTTTTTTTCTCAGTTATACATATACATATATATATATATTCTTTTTCAGATTCTTTTCCCTTATACGTTATTGCAAAATACTGAGTATAGTTCCCTGTGCTATACAGTAGGTCTTTGTTGGTTATCTATTTTATATATAGTAGTGTGTATCTGTTAATCCTAGTCTTCTAATTTATCCTTCCCCACCGCTATCCCTTTTGGTAACCATAAGTTTGTTTTCTGTGTCTGTGAGTCTGTTTCTGTTTTGTAAGTAAGTTTGTTTGTATCTTATTTTTTTTAGATTCCACATATAAGTGGTATCATATGATACTTGTCTTTCTCTGTCTGGCTTATTTCACTTAGTATGATAATCTCTAGGTTCAGCCATGTTGCTGCAGATGGCATTATTTCATTCTTGGCTGAGTAATATTCCATTGTGTGTGTGTGTGTGTGTGTGTGTGTGTGTGTGTGTATACACACACACACACATATACATATACACCACATCTTCTTTATCCATTAATCTGTCGATGGACATTTAGGTTGCTTCTGTGTCTTGGCTATTGTAAATAGTGCTGCTGTGAACATTGGGGTGTCCAACTACATTCTTAATGTTCACATCTTTGGCCTTGGGCCAGCAGTCAGGCTGGTCTCCTTAACCTGCCCTGGGTGTCACCATCATCCTTGCCTTCTTTCCTTTTGTTCATGCCACCTTTCCTTCCTGGAATGCCTTTCTCTTCTTTTGCCATATAAATACTTTCCAAATCAAGTTTCCAGATCAAGATGCTTTTCCTGCTTAAAGCCTTCTTTGACAAAGGCTTCCTAACAATAATACTCTTTTCTTTGTTCTTGATAGTATATTTTAGTGGAAGTGTGGACCGTGCTGCTTCTTTTTATATGCTGTCTTAGAATCGATCCCAAATTATATAATAGTGGTAGGAATAAAGGCTAACATTTATTGAGTGCCTGCTGCATGTCAGGCATTTTTTTGTGTTCTTTTCAGTGGCCTCATCCTGATTATACATTATAATCACGAGTGCAGCTTTTGAAAAAAAATGGTATACTAGGGGGCCCACTCCTCACCAGCATGATTTAACCCAGTTGGTGTGGGGCCTGGGCATCTGTATCTTTGAAAAGCACCCCAGATAATTCTGAAGTATATTCAGGGTTGAGAAACATTGGCTAGGGGAACACACAGTACTATGTTTTTTAGATCTCATGGCCTTGGAAAATGCCTCAGATTTTATAGGACAAAACTGAATTTGGGGCTTCCCTGGTGGTGCAGTGGTTGAGAGTCCACCTGCCGGTGCAGGGGACACGGGCTCGTGCCCCGGTCCGGGAAGATCCCACATGCTGTGGAGCGGCTGGGCCCGTGAGCCATGGCCACTGAGCCTGTGCGTCCGGAGCCTGTGCTCCGCAACGGGAGAGGCCACAGCAGTGAGAGGCCCGCGTACCAAACAAAAAAAACAAAAAAAACAAAAAAACCCTGAATTTGGAGTATGAAGATATTTGTATTTCATTTATTTGATCAGCAGATTCAGACCTGTAAGGTATGGAACATTTAAAGGTAGAAATTCTTCCAGGGAGGGAAGCTATCCTTTTTTAATCTGTGTCATCCCAGCACACGGTGCATTATGTGGCACTTGATAGATATGCAATAAGTATTATTTGCGTGGAATTAAAAGGACAGAATCAAACAAGTAGATTCTGCATTTGGTTTATCGTCTCATGAACTGTACTAGAACATTAAGACCTTTGTTTTGCTGTCTCTGAAATACTCAAGGCAAAAATAAATGCAGGGCTTCCCTGATGAGCAGAAAGGTAAAGGATGACTTAACTTGCTTAGCCTTGTAATGGAAGGCAAGTTTGCACGTGAATCACATAAATGAATTCCGTCCAGGTTGTGTGGTAAAATAAATCACACCTTATTCATAAGTGTTATTTCTTAGGTCTTACTACTCAAGACAGATGGTTGTCATTCTTTAGAGTCTTTTGCCGGCGGGCGGGGGGGTTCCACTCTATTCCTTATAGTCAGTTCAATTTTGTAGTATTTCAAGGTCAGGGGTTTAGATTTCTTTATTCCCGGTGCCATGTGCCCAGCACTTGAAGGAGGTCATTAAAACCATCCTTTTGAAATTATTTAATTCTCTGTTATTATTTTCCAGAGGTATTTTTTGACCTTTTGGTTGCCTTTGTAAGACACTTTGGAACCTTTTCTCATTTCTCCTTGTCCTTCTAAAATGTGCTGCCCAGTCGGCATAGCATCGCGGTAGCTCCTGAAATTTATTTGAAGGTTTTATCAGTGGTCTTTAGGATCCGTCCTTTGAAATGTCAGCACAAATCAGTCAATACCACAGTTTGCTATGACAATAAAAAGAATGTGGTTTCACCCCGTGTAGATACACTCTGTTCTCCATTGGTAAAGAAAAATGAAAATAATAAAAAACAATTAAAAATGTTTTGCTTGCTTTCTAGACAACAGAATTTTGAAAATAATTTTTCTGTATCTAGGCTTGTAACCACCCTTGACTGTGGGATGCTTTTGTCACAGAACCATGTAGTTAAGTTAAAAAAAAAACAAACCAGGCCAGTTCACCATTAAGTTGCCTCTAAGTTCCCATCTTAATTAAACATTCAAAATAATTAATAGATAGTTTGATTCTGTGTCTTCAAATAAGTCAGAACATCTGATTAAGAAATGAAAAGTTCATGAAGTTTTCTGTGAATAAGTGATTTTAGTCATTTGGATTCAGACAGTCTTGTTCTGGAAATTTTAAGTCATTTGTTTGTAATTTGTAAGAGATTCCCACAGAACCCAGAAGGCAGATTTGTTGGCAGGATACAAAATTTGGAGTATCCTGAAGTGTTGTGCTGAGGGAACCTAACATCACACTATAGAACCTGACAGTGTGCGTTTTTGCCATAGGGAAAGCCATTCGTTTTTCTCTTGTGGAAAGCTGGGGAGATGTGGAGATGTCCATTTTCTGGGTTCCATCTCTTACTGGATAACTGGCAGTCTGTGTGCATGACATCCTTATCCCTCATGGCTAATAACTACATACTGTGCTACAAAATCTGTGTTTTCCTGGTCTTTTAAAAAATGTGCTGAGACCAGTCATCATCACATTCCAGATGCTTGCCCGTTTGAGGTTGAATATTAATGAATGAAATAGCAAGTGTTAAATGCATAGCCAGTCCAGTGCCTGTGTATAGGAGGTACTCCGTAAATAGTATGATCATAAATATTGTTCAGTACGCCTAAAATGAATTGTTCCTCTCATGATAAATGATAAAGTGACTGCATCTAAATTATACTGATTGCCTTTGAAATGCATATCATCTGCTTGAAATTGCCTTGTTTTCTGCCCTTTTCAGAGCTTCCTCAAGGTACTTCTTAAATGGTTTACAAAAGTTTTAATGCATCTGTTAACTCATCACTTTGTTTTTATCACACTTGAGTTTCTGTTTTTGCTCACCACTTAGAAACCATGTGGTTTACAAACACTTAAAAGTGTTACACATGTTTTTAACGCACTACATTGTTTTAAATGGCTATTTCCTCACACCATTCAACATCCCTGCAGTCACATGCTCAGCTGGATTAGCATTTGACTTGTGTCCAAGTAGGAGCACATAAAAAAATGGAGCACTTAATTGGAATTTCACAGTGATTTCTACATAAACCAGCTTCAACAAGGTGTATTATGTATGGAAATTAGGAATTGACTGATCTGTGTAAATATATGTGTGTCAATGAGGTGATTTTAAAAGGTGAAGAAATGCTACATGGTGGAACTTTAAGCCTGGTCATGTCACATGTAGTTCCTTAGCCACTAGAGTTGCTACTGTAGACAGAATGTCATTTTGATTACAGCTTTACTATATTAAGATAGGATATAGAGCACTGTAACAAACTGTTCTATTAAAACCTTTTCTGGTTAAATTTAACACTAAGATCCTATGTCTCAGAACCTCATTTATCATCACAAATGAATTTAATCGAACACTTGTCTCAAATGAACCATCCATTTGTTAAAAAATTCTTTATTTTTTCATTTTAGGGCCATAGGGTTAGACTGAGAAAGATTTTGGCTAGAATAGTAAAATTTGTTATTTGTCCATGTCCTGCATTGTTATTTTAATAGTATCACTAATGTGCTTATTTTCTACACTATTGAGCAAAAACATTTCTTTTGTGTGTATTTTTCCAACTATCATGATAAATGCTTACACACATGTATGTAAATGCAACATGGCTCAGCCTTTTTCTTTTACCTCAGTTTCAAAAATGCCAAACAGCACAAAAACCATAACTTAATTATCTATGGAGTGTTTAGTTTGGAGGTGAAATAAGTTAGTTAACAGAAATACTTGAGAATAGACATAATGAGGTAACTTTTATACAGGGAAATGTATTTCCACATTTCAAAGTGCTTCATATACTCATGGAAACATTAGAAAATGTAACTCTGCCTAAATAATGCCATACTCTTATAATTTAAGATGTCAAATTCAAGTAAAGTGATTTATCATTTCTAAGATGGTTTTTCAGTCAGTATTAGAACAACTTATGATAACAATGAAAATTTTTTAAAAGTTTCATAGAACTTACTGAGCACCAAAGTGGGTCTCCTTTTCGTACTTTGCTTAGTTGCCATATTTTCAAGGTAGCATTAAGACATTTTATTATTTGAAAATCCAGATGTTTAAAAACTATAAACACTGACATTGACAACTTTCCATCATATTATAGAAAAGACCCTGCATTATGATTAATTTGCAATTCAAAGACATTAAGGACCATGAGACCATAAAATTCTTATATATACTTATATACTTATTTTGATATATCCTTCAAAGATACTGGTAAAATAAACACATACTTATCAGTTGGTTAAAATATGAGTCTGAAATTACTGTGTTCTTGAAAAAGACATGTATTTGTAGCAAAATAATATTCACTGTATATGATTAAGAAAAGAAAAAAGTTTCCATTGAAAATGAAGGGAGAGTAGTAAAAATATTTATTTTCAAGTCATGTTCTAGATTTCAGGGTCATCTGTTATGGAAGATACTATGTTTCATGGTGTGTCAGGGGAGCAGGGAAGAGGTTAATTCCTGATTTCCTATTTCTTAGTTTTAAGATTATTCATTCATTTATTGAACATTTTTTGACTATTTAGAATGTGCCATGCACTCTGCTGGGTATGTGATGGTAAAAGCAAGTTGCCCACCTAAAGAAATATCACCCATATTTATATTGTATTAAACCCCACTGTACTAAAGGACATGTTGTATCTAAGGTGCTAAACCAAAGCCTGGCATATAGTAAGTGCTCAATAAAGAAGAGCCATTAATATTCTGTGACATCCTTTATAGCTATTTTTCATCTACTGAGGAACAGAGTGTAAAATTTCTTTATTTACAAAAGTAATGATAACTATTCCGTGTATATGAATTGAAAATGTTCTGAATAGAATAGTTTAATAAAATGAGAAGAGCAGAATTATATGGCAACTCCCTATACTATAAACACAAATGCTTTCAGGTTGATATCTCTTGAGAGTAAATGTTGTTACTATTCTCAAATACTTTGAGTTATGTAAAAGTGATCAGAAAGACCACTTTTTGTTATGGAATTGCTCAGTAAATTAACTGTTATCAACTTTGGAATCTAGCTATCTATATATTTCAAAGAACCTTCTGAAAATAAACAGTAGAGTAATACCATCTCTTAAAAGAGTAAACTGAAGTGTGTAACATCCAGATTGTTTCTTGGTAAGTATTATATCCAGAGCCCTGCTGTTCAATGTGAAAGCCTCTAGACACATGAGTCTATTTCAATTTAAAAAGAACTTAAAGTAAGAATTCAGTTACACAGACATACTAGCCACATTTCAAGTGCTTAGTGGCATATGTGACAAGTGGATACATATTGGACAGTGCAAGTAGAGGACATGTCCATCATCACAGAGAGTTCTCCTGGGCAGTGTTGCTCGAGGTTATATTAGATAAAGGACTATTTGATATTTACTACTTATAACCACACAGAAAACGAATGACTAAGTTTGGTTTTGATAATTTGATTGTTTACACCACAGCTTCCAAATCTTGATTAAATTATTTAGCAAGCTCTTTGACAGGTAAAGCCTGCTTTAAAATGACTTTAATTCCAGTAAAAGTTTTAACGAAAGCCTCAGAAGATGTTGTGCTTTACTCCATGACTTCGGGGAAATTGGAATTTTGAATACTGTCTAAGAGATATGGCTAATCAGTGTGATCAACGCTTTCTCTGCAGCGCCTTCCAAGCCTTTTTTTCTGAGCGCCCCGCCATTCTACTCGTCGTGCTGCGGTGGGTCCTGTCGGCGCCCTGCCTCCCCCACTGCTTTTCCAAGTAAGTTTTTATACTTCATCAGCAATGCCTCAGTTACTCTGTAAACCAAAGCAGCAGGATTTAATGTGCTCTGGAAAACTAATTGGTAATGCAATGGCAAGGAGATAATTCCTCACTAAAAATCACAGCGATCCTATTCAGGAGGTTTCCAGAGATTTATCGAACCTCAGCACACTGAGCGATTGTGAGTGGCTTCTAATGGCATTGAAACCCAGGGCTGACACACCAAGGAAAGCAACTTATTTTCCATTTGATGTAAAAGATCTCAGAGGGACCCATTTGGCTCTTTCTGAAATGTGTAGCAATGCTCATTTAAAGAAGAAGAAAGGAAGGAAAGAAAGCTAAGAAATTGTGTAAAATTTCCATTCAACTGAAAATGTGACACAGAAAGTCACTAGCTATTCATGGAAAATAATCAAAAATTGTCAAGCTTGTAAAAGGAGATGAATACCTTCTCTTATGATCTTTAAGAAAACCAACCAGGGTTGTAGGAAACGTTTTCAAGAGAACTTTTCAAACATTACACAATTGTAATAGTGTGCAGGGTAGAGGGAGAATGACAACTTTCAAAAACTTGAAGAGCACACACACACACTCACACGCACAAAAAAAAAAATGTCTAACTGAAAATAAAAAGAAATAAAGTTCACCTGATCTTGAGATTTCTAGGTCAGCTAAGAATCTGTAGACAGAGGATTCGAGTTTATAATAAAGAAGTCCAGAGGAGGGGTACATTTATCTCAGCTGCCCGAGAGAAAACATTGATTCAGATTAACAGCTCTGTCAGGTGAAAAGTGAAATAGGGGTAGAGTCAGGTGGAAGTCCAGAGCTGTATCACGGTTGAATTCAGATTCCCTGTTGCCTCTCTTCATGTGTTTTATGAATGTTTCAGGAGAGCAGTTGCTCAACAGAATGATTCCTGACAAGTGAGGCAGCAAATGCTGGCCGTTTAATGAGCTGCAAGCTTCTGAGCATCTCTTTAGGGGGCTGATACTTTCCCACAGAGCACTTTACATGGCCGGGACCTGGCCACAATGGGTGACAGACCCGTGACCAATCATCACTTTCACTTGACTCATCCACACGCGACCTCACCACGATTTTTCACTGTGCAGATGAACTTTCGGAACCATTTCACAGGGAAAAGGCTCGGGCAAGGGTCAGTTGCCCTTTTGTATGGTCATAAAGCAAGGCTCTGTGTGTCAGTCTTTTCTCCTGTCTCACATTCCAAGTGAATTTCTGGACACCATTTAAAGCACTTGGCTGAAAAATAAAGCAGTGAATGAAACTGACTTTTATAGACTCATTCTAGCTCATCTTCCCATATAACCCTGTCCACCTGAAAAAGGATTTAGTGGATGAGCTGAGTGTATACAGGACTTGCTGAATACATAGGGCCCATTATCCACTGTGGGGATTGTTTATTAACCAGGACTGATACACTATTTTGGAAGTGACCTATTAATTGTCCATTTAACCAGAATGTATTGATTCAAATAGAAAAATAGAAACCATGACTAAACCTTTTTCTCGCTCCTTCAAGGTGGTCTCCTGTGAGGATAATTGAAAACTGTTGTACAGATTAAGGAGACATTTATCACCATATATTAGAGTATCAGGAAAGGATGCCTGGAGTAGAGACTTAAACCCCAAATATCTGATACCACAGCATGATGGCATCTCTGTGGAATTAAATCTTCAGTGTGGTATTCCAGGAGTGGAGATTGAAAGAGGTCCAACCCCTAGTTTCAGTGTTTTCACCCTGGTATAATCCTGGTCTTCTACTTTAGAAACTCTCTGGAAATACAGACAGGTAAGGGCCAATGTACCAAAATATTGCATGTAACAGGTGGACATTCATGTATGCGTGAATGTGTGTGTGTATTCATTTTATAGTACTGTTTTAATGAGTTTCTAAGCCATAAAAGCATACTAATGCCCAGGCCAGTTTACTAAATAGAGCACATAAAAGTAAGTCCAAGTCATTTTCTAGATAACCTCATCTTCTTGACTGCTTGAAAAAAATCACCCTAAGCATGTCTCATTTTTCTCCATCTGCTTCTCAGCCCTTCCCACTTTATGCCTTTGTGTAGCTGTTGTAAATTGTGGTGTCTATCTCTGGAGGCTTATAAAGTCCTGTGTTTATCTTTTTTATTTAATAAAACATACAAGGAGAAAATCAGCACAGTTCAGACTGAGGATGAGAATGCATTTGGTTTGTCTCCATTTCTAAGTTGGCATTTTGAAACAGCATAGAAGGGTGGAGTCAACATGGCGTACTAGGAGGATGTGGAATTTGCGTCTCTGCACAACTAGGGCACCTAGCAGCCACCGGTGGGGAACCTCAGACACCTAAGGGGATGGGAGGAGGCCCCAGCGACAGGGTAAGACATGGGTCATTGGAGGAAGGAAGGGGGAGAAGTGGAGGCGGGATGGGACTGGCGCCCCTGAGGGGCAGCTGGGTGAGGGGAAGGGATCCCACACCCGAAGGGGGAAATTGGGGAACCATTGGGAGGGCAGAGGATCAAAAGGGAGTACGGCCAGGTTTCTCCTGCCCACTTGGGTCCCCAGGAACCTGCTGAGATCCCGGACCTGATCCTCTGCCCACCAAGGCCCCCTCCAGCCGTGCAGGTCCTGAGGGAGTGGGAGGGAGGGAAGGGGGAGCAAAAGTAAAGGCCAGACCTCCAGGACCAGCACCCCGAGGGGTGGCTGGGGGAGGGGAGGAGTGCCTAAACCCAGTGGGACTGACCCACGGTTATGGGTCCAGCAGTGGTGACAGGGGAGAACCTGGGGAAGATGGCGGGGGGGGGGGCGGGGCGGGGAGGAATGCAGCCAGTGCTTACCCTGTCCACTTAGGCACCGGGAAGCCTGTTGGGCTCCCGGGCCTAATCCTCTGCCGTTGGACGCTCGCTCCTGCCATGCAGAACCCAAGCCCCGCCCATACACCCTCACTCAGGGTGCTACTTCCAAACTCCGGAACTCCACACTCCAGAGTCCCTCCTTTTGATGTGCTGCCTCTACTATTCCACGCAGGTCCTAAGCAGAGGCCCCACCCCATGCTCAAGCGTAGCCCCCCCACCCACCTAGGTCCCGTCCCACCCTAAACCCCGCCCCTGCCTAGGTTCCACCCCTGCCTAAATTCCACCCCCATAGTCAAGGCTAATTTTTTTTTTTCTTTTTTCCTCTTTTAGATTGGGATTGTTTTACCTTATTGATTCATTGTGGTTGATTCTTTTATATTTTTATTTTTTCAATTATTTTTCTAATTTTATTTTATTCTTTATATTTTGTTATTGTTCTCTCCTTTTGGCTTGTTTCCCTCCCCCCCTTTTTTTTCTTTTCTTTTTTCTGGTGTGGTTTTATTTTACTTTGTTGCAGTTGTTCCAATTATAGTTTTATTTTTCCTAATATATTTTTTATCATTCTAATTTTATTTTGTTTTTTATTCTTTGATATTGTACTGCTCTTTTCTTTCTTTCTTTTTTTTAACTGCACTACGAAGCTTGTGGGATCTTGGTTCCCAGACCAGAGGTTGGGGCCCAGCTCCTGTGCAGGGAGCTCTGAGTCCAAACTGCTGGACTAACAGAGAACCTCAGACCCCAGGGAATATTAATCGGAGTGAGGACTCCCGGAGGTCCTCATCTAAGCTCCAAAACCCAGCTCTATCCAACTGCCTGCAAACTCCATTGCTGGATGTCTCAGTCCAAACAACCAGTAAGACAGGAATACAGTACCATCCATCAAAAAAAAAAAAAAAAAAAAAAAAAAAACAAAAAATAAAGGAGCAAGGTAAAAACCTACAAGACCAAATAAATGAAGACAAAATAGGCAACCTACCTGAGAAAGAATTCAGAGTAATGATAGTAAAGATGATCCAAAATCTCGGAAACAGAATGGAGAAAATACAAAAAACTTTTAACAAAGATCTAGAAGACCTAAAGAGCAAATGAACAGTTGTGAATAACACAATTACTGAAATTAAAAATACTTTAGAAGGAATCAATAGCAGAATAACTGAGGCAGAAGAACAGATAAATAAGCTGGAAGATAAAATGGTGGAAATAACTGTCAGGGAGCAGACTAAAGAAAAAATAATGAAAAGAATTGAGGGTCATCTCATAGACCTCTGGGACAACATTAAATGCATGAACATTCAAATTATAGGGGTCCCAGAAGAAGAGAAAAAGAAAGGGTCTGAGAAAATATTTGAAGAGATTATAGTCGAAAACTTCCCTAACATGGGAAAGGAACTAGTCAATCAAGTCCAGGAACTGCAGAGAGTACCATACAGGTTAAACCCAAAGAGAAACATGCCAAGACACATATTAATTAAACTATCAAAAATTAAATACAAAGAAAAAGTATTAAAAGCAACAAATAACATACAAGGGAATCCCCATAAGGTTAACAGCTGATCTTTCAGCAGAAACTGTAAGCCAGAAGGGAGTGGCAGGACATATTTAAAGTGATGAAAGGGAAAAACCTACAACCAAGATTACTCTACCCAGCAAGGATCTCATGCAGATTTGATGGAGAAATTAAAACCTCTACAGACAAGCAAAACTTAAGAGAATTCAGCACCACCAAACCAGCTTTACAACAAATGCAAAGGAACTTCTCTAGGCAGGAAACACGAGAGAAGTAAAAGACCTACAAAACCAAACCCAAAGCAATTAAGAAAATGGTAATAGGAGCATACATTCGATAATTACCTTAAATGTAAATGGATTAAATGCTCCAACTAAAAGACATAGACTGGCTGAATGGATACAAAAACAAGATGCATATATATACTGTCTAGAAGAGACCCACTTCAGACCTAGGGACATATACAGATGGAAAGTGAGGGGATGGAAAAAGGTATTCCATGCAAATGGAAATCAAAAGAAAGCTGGAGTAGCAATACTCATATCATACAAAATAGACTTTAAAATAAAGACTATTACAAGAGACAAAGGACACTACGTAATGATCAAAGGATCAATCCAAGAAGATATAACAATTGTAAATATTTATGCACCCAATATAGGAGCACCTCAATACATAAGACTAATGCTAACAGGCATAAAAGGGGAAATTAACAGTAACACAGTCATAACAGGGGACTTTAACACTCCACTTTCGCCAATGGACAGATCACCCAAAATGAAAATAAATAAGGAAACACAAGCTTTAAATGACACATTAAACAAGATGGATTTAATTGATATTTATAGGACATTCCATCCAAAAACAACAGAATACACTTTCTTCTCAAGTGCTCATGGAACACTCTCCAGGATAGACCATATCTTGGGTCACAAATCAAACCTTGGTAAATTTAAGAAAATTGAAATCATATCAAGTATCTTCCAACCACAACACTATGAGACTAAATATCAATTACAGGAAAGAAACTAAATAATACAAACACATGGAGGCTAAACAATATGCTACTAAATAACCAAGAGATCACTGAAGAAATCAAACAGGAAATCAAAAAATACCTAGAAACAAATGACAATGAAAACACGATGACCCAAAACCTATGAGATGCAACAAAAGCGGTTCTAAGAGGGAAGTTTATAGCAATACAATCCTACTTGAGGAAACAAAAAAAATCTCAAATGAACAAACTAACCTTACACCTAAAGCAATTAAAGAAAGAAGAACAAAAAAACCCCAAAGTTAGCAGAAGGAAAGAAATCCTAAAGATCAGATTAGAAATAAATGAAAAAGAAATGAAGAAAAAAGTACCAAAGATCAATAAAACTAAAAGCTGGTTCTTTGAGAAGATAAACAGAATTGATAAACCATTAGCCAGACTCATCAAGAAAAAAAAAGAAGACTCAAATCAGCAGAATTAGAAATGAAAAAGGAGAAGTAACAGCTGACACTGCAGAAATACAGATGAGCATGAGAGATTACTAGAAGCAACTATATGACAGTAAAATGCACAACCTGGAAGAAATGGACAAATTCATAGAAAAGCACAACCTTACGGGAAGAAATAGAAAATATAAACAGACCAATCACAAGCACTGAAATTGAGACTGTGATTAAAAATCTTCCAAAAAACAGAAGCCCAGGACCAGATGGATTCACAGGTGAATTCTATCAAACATTTAGAGAAGAGTTAACACCTATCCTTCTCAAACTCTTCCAAAATATAGCAGAGAGAGGAACACTCCCAGACTCATTCTATGAGGCCACCATCACCCTGAGACCAAAACCAGACAAAGATGTCACAACAAAGAAAACTATAGGCCAATATCTCTGATGAGCATAGATGCAAAAATCCTCAACAAAATGCTAACAAACAGAATCCAACAGCACATTAAAAGGATCACACATCATGATCAAGCAGGGTTTATCTCAGAGATGCAAGGATTCTTCAATATATGCAAATCAGTCAATGTGATACACCATATTAACAAATTGAATGATAAAAATCATATGGTAATCTTAATAGATGCAGAAGAGGCTTTTGACAAAATTCAACACCCATTTATGATAACCCTCCAGAAAGTAGGCATAGAGGGAACCTACCTCAACATAATAAAGGCCATATATGACAAACACACAGCCAACATTGTTCTCAATGGTGAAAAACTGAAACTATTTCCTCTAAGATCAGGAACAAGACAAGGTTGCCCACTTTCATCAGTATTATTCAACATAGTTTTGGAAGTTTTAGCCACAGCAATCAGAGAAGAAGAAGAAATAAAAGGAATCCAAATCGGAAAAGAAGAAGTAAAGTTGTCACTGTTTGTAGATGACATGATACTCTACATAGAGAATCTGAAAGATGCCACCAGAAAAGTACGAGAGCTAATCAATGAATGTGGGAGAGTAGCAGGATACAAAATTAAAACAGAGAAATCTCTTGCATTCCTATACACTAATGATGAAAAATCTGAAAGAGAAATTAAGGAAACACTCCCATTTACCATTGCAACAAAAATAATAAAATACCTAGGAATAAACCTACCTAGGGAGAGAAAAGACCTGTATGCAGAAAACTATAAGACACTGATGGAAGGAATTAAAGATGGTACAAACAGATGGAGAGATATACCATGTTCTTGGATTGGAAGAATCCACATTGTGAAAATGACTATACTACCCAAAGCAATCCACAGATTCAGTGCAATCCTTATCAAACTACCAAGGCAGTTTTCACAGAACTAGAACAAAAAATTATACAATTTGTATGGAAACACAAAAGGCTCCTGGACTTCAGACTATACTACAAAGCTACAGTAAGCAAGACAGTGTGGTACTAGCACAAAAACAGAAATATAGATCAATGGAACAGGGTAGAAAGCCCAGAGATAAACCCACACGCATATGGTCACTTTATCTTTGATAAAGGAGGCAAAAGTATACAATGGAGAAAAGATCGCCTCTTCAATAAGTGGTGCTGGGGAAACTGGACAGCTACATGTAAAAGAGTGAAATTAGAACACTTCCTAACACCATACACAAAAGTAAACTCAAAATGGATTAAAGACCTAAATGTAAGGCCAGAAACTATCAAACTCTTAGAGGAAAACATAGGCAGGACACCCTATGACATAAATCACAGCAAGATCCTTTTTGACCCACCTCCTAGAGAAATGGAAATAAAAACAAAAATAAACAAATGGGATTTAATGAAACGTAAAAGCTTTTGCATAGCAAAGGAAATCATAAACAACATGAAAAGACACCCCTCAGAATGGTAGAAAATATTTGCAAACGAAGCAACCGACAAAGGATTAATCTCCAAAATATACAAGCAGCTCAACATCAAAAAAACAAACAACCCAATCCAAAAATGGGCAGAAGACCTAAATAGACACTTCTCCAAAGAAGATATACAGATTGCCAACAAACACATGAAAACCTGCTCAACGTCGCAAGTCATTAGAGAAATGCAAAGCAAAACTACAATGAGGTATCACCTCACACTGTCAGAATGGCCATCATCAAAAAAATCTACAAACAATACTGGAGAGGGTGTGGAGAAAAGGGAACCCTCTTGTACTGTTGGTGGGAATGTAAATTGATACAGCCACTGTGGAGAACAGTATGGAGGTTCCTTAAAAAACTAAAAATAGAACTACCATACAACACAGCAATCCCACTACTGGGCACATACCCTGAGAAAACCGTAATTCAGAAAGAGTCATGTACCACAATGTTCATTGCAGCTCTATTTACAATAGCCCAGAGACGGAAACAACCTAAGTGTCCATCAACAGATGAATGGATAAAGAAGATGTGGAATATTATTCAGCCATAAAAAGAACCAAAATTGAGTTATTTGTAGTGAGGTGGATGGACCTAGAGTCTGTCATACAGAGTGAAGTAAGTCAGAAAGAGAAAAACAAATACTGTATATTAACACATATATATGGAATCTAAAGAAAATAAAAATGTTCTGTTGAACCTAGGGGCAGGACAGGAATAAAGACACAGACATAGAGAATGGACTTGAGGACATGCAGAGCGGGAAGAGTAAGCTGGGACGAAGTGAGAGAGTAACATTGACATATATACACTACCAAATGTAAAATAAATAGCTAGTGGGAAGCAGCCGCATAGCACAGGGAGATCAGCTCCGTGCTTTGTGAACACCTAGAGGGGTGGGATAGGGAGGGTGGGAGGGAGACGCAAGGGGGAGGGGATATGGGGATATACGTATGCATATAGCTGATTCACTTTGTTATACAGCAGAAACTAACGCAACATTGTACAGCAATTATACTCCAATAAAGATGTTTAAAAAAAAAGAAAGAAGAGTAGAAAAAATAAATAAATAAATAAAATAAAACAGCGTAGAGATGCCACAAGTGTTCTTAATAAACATTGGTGTCTCATTAGTGATAAATCTGAAATGAATTTCTTATTTTCTTATTCATGACGTTCACTGTATTGGCAGCAAATAATAATGAAATGGTGGATTTAGGCTTTCAATTAAGAATATTACATAAATAATCATGGTACCAAGGAACAGTTAATAAGACTTACAACTGCCCGGTAAGCTTTTTAATTTAAGGCATTTACTAGATTTTCTTTTCTTCTTCTGTTTTTAATAGGAAGAATGATTTTATGCCCAAGCATTTAAGTTTTTTTCCATTTGTACGGAAGAAGGAAAATAAACTGTTGAAGTAATTTTGTATTATTTTGTATTTCAGTTCGGATAGCCAAAACTATGGTTTACACTAAAAATTTTAATAAGAGATGAAATCAGTGGCCCTCATCATTGTTTCACAGTATTGACTTCACTCTTTCTAAAAGGTGTAGGATTAGAGCAACACATCCTTAGCTAGCAAGTGAAATACCATTTTGACTGTTAACATGATTCACTTGTTTAAAATTGATTTAGTTTCTCCTGTTAACCTTTTAGGTTTATGATTGGCTTGTGGCAGTGTGGAAACAATCATTCATCTAGTGCCCTTCTCACATATAATAAACAGTTTAATAGGGTATTTAAGCGCAATCCTTACAGTGGGGAAAAATTTTAAGGCAGTGGTAAAAGTTCTCCTCTCCCCCAAAGCAGTGTAAGGAAAATCTTTGATAGTATATCCAGAAGGTTCTTTTCAAAATAACATACTTCATAAAATGAGATGGAAGGTTGTAGAAGTTATGCAGAGAATGACCTTAAGGAAGAGACTACATGAAAATGTATAGGAGTCTTAATTTTGTAGAATATCTAATTGAATTAATGAGATAATGATTTCGTTTTGTCTTTGAGTACCCAACTTGAATTTGACCTTTCAAGAATTTTATGCATTAAAAGACAAAGTTTAAATTTGGAGCAGCATTATAAAAATATGAGTGAGGAAATATTCTTCTGGGATAAATTGCTCTCCCTTTTTCTTGGGAGGTGAACTTAGATTCTGCATTTTGAGATCATTTTACTATCTTCCCTTTCTCATTAAAACTTAAAAGAACATAGAATACTCTCCAAATTTGAATTTAGGATTTTGTTGAAGGCAGCAGGGAAAGGACCTTATTTTTATTACTGTAAGTTCGTCCTATGAGTGACACTGTCAAAGGTGGCAGTGCTCTGATGGGTCTTCTTACCACCTGACCTGGATGTTTCCTGCTCTCAGCTGGAGCAGTGAGTGGGCTTAGGGAACTGATCAAGACCTATGAAAATCCATAAAAGGCTGCCTGAGAACTTCTTTTATAAGGATTTATCCTTAGAACTCTAGGATTTTCAGAGGGATGCAGCATTTTGTGCTAACAGAGAAAGAAGCCTAATTATTATGGTGAAAACATAATTGTGTTTGTGTGATAAGTTGAACATAGGTTTTGACTTCTCAATAGTGAAGGGAGATAAATGACACTTGGTCAACCAGGAAGAAAGTTTAGAGTCAGAGACTTGAAGACAATAGATTTTCCAAGTTGATGGCTCTATTCAGCAGTTCCACAGAGGCAGTGAAAGTATTCGAGGGTTGTTCCTGGAATGGGGTTCCCTTTCTCCCCAAATGTTCATAAGTAGTAGTAGTAGCCTACCCTGGGGTAGACAGAGGCCTATCTACTGCTGTGTTTCTCTATTGCTCTTCGCTGCCCCCCACCCCGTACCGTATCATTCACACACAGCACACCTCTGTTCAAAATGCCCTTCACAAGGCTCACTGCACACAGGGATTCCCAGGGGGTTGTGGTACATGGGGGCTGTCTCAGGATGCAGGGAATTAGGCCTTTGTAAACTTTTCTATACTAGGTCATTCTGCCATTTTAATGACTCTCCCTACCTCCCGACCTCTTTCCCGGCACATTGGTAATTTTGACAATCTTTGGTATAATTTTAAAGAGCATTGATTGGCCTCACTCTGCTTGGGTGTATGACCTCAATTGCACAACTTATCTTTCCAGAGCCTCAGTTTCTTCCTGTGGAAAATGGGGATGATAATATGTACCTCTGGGGCTTGTGGTAAAGATTTCATGCCATGCTGCCTGTCGTTGCCACATACATCAGCGCATGTTGAGCCCCAAATATATATGGAAGCCACATTATAAAATAATAATAATGATATTCGCAAATTAGCAGAGCCTATAGCACCTTGAATTGGCGGCCCTGGATTTTAAAGTGTCTTGTCTACTGCATGCCTTAAACTCTGTCCCTTTTCATTGTTATTTTTATATTATTTATTTATTTATTTTCGTCACCTGTAAGTTTCCGTATAAATCAGACTTTTGTCATGAATTTAGGAATAATCAGAGGTGTTTGTTGCTTATAACTTTTCAGTAGCTTCTGAGAGATTTTTGAATTACCAACAAGTTCTTGAAGTCACTATGTTTGTTTCGCAGGTGTAATTGAGCCCATATTCCTAGATTTAGAAGGTAGGAAGATGGTATAGGGTAGTTTATGGTTAGATCCAGAGACAGCCCGCAAAAGACTCACGGGGGAGACAAGGAGAGGATTGTCACATGCTTCTTGTAGGAAACTGAGCCACCTCCGTTCGTGAAAACAAGTGCAATTTGTGTATTGAGAGCAATGCTAAGAGAAACCAGGCAACTAGCAAAGAAAGGAAAAATGGAATATTCTTTATCTTTGCCATGGTTTTTGCTTGTTCAGTGGTTGTATCCGTGTTTGTTATAGGGCACCGAATCCCAAAGACCAGACCCAGGAGTTAACCCTCTGACCCTCACAGCCACTCCAGCTCTGTCTTTCAGAGGTTGAGGTCTGGTTTGTGTGCGTGACCCTTCAACGTTAGCTTTTACCACGTTGGTGAGAATAATTTATCTGTAGATCCCCTTGATGGGATTCTTCTTTCTCTTCACTTAAACATAACTCAATAGGAAAACCGGTAGGTTCCTATTAAAAGTCGTAGGGGCATTTAAATGTGTTACCCCATTGTTTTGTGTAAACATGTAGATCTTGGTGAAGAAGGGGTGAAAATGAGTAAAATCATGATCCCTATTTATAAAACCTCGGCTTAGAAAAAAATGTAGGCAGATTTTTTTTTTAAACTAGCTTTATTGGTCCAAAAATTTGTTTGTATTTCTATACAGATTTAAAAAGTTGTATTATAAAATAGATAACCCACAAGGACCTACTGTATAGCACAGGGAACTATATATACTCAGTAGTTTGTAATAACCTATAAGGGGAAAGAATCTGAAAAAGGCTATATATATAACTGAATCACTGTGCTGTACACCTGAAACTAACACAACATTGTAAATCAGCTATATTTCAATAAGAACAAAATAAAATTATTTTAAAAAGTAGAAAGTTGTATTAGCTCAAAAAGTATTGGCCTTTCTAAAATACTAAGTTGGTCAAGTCCTTGAAAGGCTTTCCTCTGTGGCAAATTATCCCTTAGATTTGTTTCAGTCACCCCTGGCCCTAATCTACCTCCCAGCTAATGTCCTGTGTTCTTCCTGCTCATCCCCTGCAGTCTGGAAGTTCCAAGCTGTGTGAGATTCCTAGATTTACCACGTTTCACACTTGTCCTCACCCACCCCACTCATGCGTCTGCAAATGTCACTCCCTTTCTCTGCCTGCCTTTGTCAAGATGGCCAGCAAGAGGAATTGCTAGTCTTCTGGCAGCTCTTCTCTCTCAGGACTCACTCTGTTGGCCTCCAAGACTAAGTGGCTTCTTATCTGGTGCTTAAAAGCTTCCTATGTGGTGGTCTGAGGGGGTTTATCTCACTTGTAGCTTGGCTGTCTCTGTTCTTCTCGGACCTCTCTTTATCAACTGTGAGCATCTGTGAAGGATGGAGTGGATTCATTTTCAGTTGTCACTCAGCGACGACTCAATCACTTGGCCAGATTACTCCCCAAAAGGTTACCACAACGTTTGCTTGTTTTCCTTAGAAAACTGAGCCAGACTTAAAATGTAGAGTGGAAGTGAATTATTTGTCCATAACTCTACAACAGTAGCCTATCTTAGTAGGGTTTTTTTTGCCTTTCAGTCTTTTTTCTCTGCATTTTTACTTAGTTGTGAGCAGAGTATGTATCTTAAATATCATACGTATTATAATGGTTCTTTTGTTTGTTTGTTTTGCTACTGCCTCATCTTCCTAGTCATCATCTTTAGTGGTTCTTTAAAATTTCACCTAGTAGATATAGCATAATGTGCTTATGCATTTCTTTAACTTTGGATATTTAAGTTTCTTTCCTAATTTTTAGTACATATGGCTATAATAATGGTAGATTGTATACAGTTACAAATTAAGAATTCCAGATCAAAATGTGAAGTGAGAAGGGGATGCTGGAATCTGAGGACACTGTTACCAGGTTGGATAGGAGATGCTATATGGTCCAGGCTCACAGACTGACCCAGGACAGGGAGCAGAAGCCCATAGACACAGACAGGAGCTCTGGCTATGTTTATAAATGTTTCTTTCTTCCCATTCTTGACCCATCAAGAAACAGTGTGGGGAAGCATAGAAAGGAGCCAAGAATTTGGATTTAGAAGGTCTTGCTACCACTGAGATCTGTGTCCTTTGTGCTGCTTTGGACCTTAACTGCTCTGAACACTTCTTTGTCTGTACAGAGGATGTCTGTGGCATATGATTCTTATAAGAATAAAATGAAATTCACCAGGGGCAAGTGAAATAGATTTGAGGGATCCTTATTGTGGGCTAGGCACTGGAAATTTTTTGTGCTATTTCATCAAATCCTTAAAGAAACTCCGTAAAATAAACTGAAAGAGTAACTCAGTCCAAGTGCTGAGATCCAAACCCAGTTCTTCCATCCTCCAGAGACTTTTGTCCTGAGGCTTCCTAGAGAGACACCGTCTCAACAGATGAATCTGTGATCTGAAATAGTGCAGAAGGGCCAATTCCGTGGTCTCTATACAAAGGATAGTTCAGAGAAGAAAAGTATTTAGAAAGATGTGAACATATTGAGATGTTTATACTATTTTTATTACTGACAAATATTACATAAAACTATTCAAATCTCTAAGGAATAGTGAATCCAGGTGCCAAAGCCTGAATTCAAGATATGACCTCGGTGTGAGAGAGGCAGCAATAATTGGTTCTGTAGATGGAGAATTAACCAAGATCCCATGAGAGGATGAATGGGAAGGGCATCAGTAAAAGTAGACTTTTGTAAAGAATTGGGCTTGATTATATCCCAGGGGCTCTGGCATTTCTACGGAGATGCAGGTGTTACAGACCTGGAAGAAAGAGGGAGAGGCCAGTAGTTCTGGGAATGTCAGGATGAATCAGAATAAGCCACAACCCAGAGCTGAGAGACTAGCTGGGAGATGTTTACAATCTTTTAAACAAATAGGAAGGGAAGCTATTATATTACAGAGGTAAAATTGACGAGATTTAAACAAACAGGAAGGGAAGCTATTATATTACAGAGGTAAAATTGACGAGATTTATCCACTTATTGACATTTTTCTTCTAAAATACAAGTCAGATTGTGTCAGTCCACTGTAGGGTTAAGAGCATTTGTTTTGGAATCAGTATTCCTGGGTTTGAAGCCCTAGCCATGTGACCTTGGACAAAGTTCTGTAAGCTACCTAAGCTTCTTTTTATTCATCTGTGAAATGGGAAGAATAATAGTAGCATTCGTGACATAGGTAGGTTGTGAGGATTAAATGAAATAATGCATGTCAGCGGCTTAACATAGTAAGTATGAGTACAGAGAAAGTGCTCAGTGTAGGTTTATTATTATCATGTCACACCCTGCTTAAACATATTCTATTCGTCTTCACTAACTATTGGGTAATGTTCCAAACCCTTGTAGTCCTCTATGGTCTGGCTCGATTCCACTCCATCATCTCTGTGCCAGAGGTCTAGATGTCTTCAATAGTCAGATAAGAAGCAAGTTAGGTGAGGCTATGGCAAACTGGGGACCACATGCTCCATCTAAAGAGGGCACCTGCCACTCACTGTGGTAGATCTTTGCTTTATGGGAAGGTGAGCCTAGTGTGGTTACCTTTGAAGAGATGTTAGAAACCTGGACTTCATATGAAACCTCCCAGTTATTAAGTGTGAACAACTAACTCAGGATTTTTAACCAACACTCTAAACAAAGCCCGTCTGCAGGCTGGATACGGTTGCCAGCTTGCACCCTCTGTTTCATGCCCTTCCAAGGCCTTGCAGACTGCTTACTTTCCTTGGAGAGACTCTATTCTTTTGTGCTTTAGTGCTTTGAGACATGCTAGTCACTCTGTCTGGATTGGCCTTGGTTCTTTCTCTGGAACTGAATTGTCCTTTTAGACTTGACTCAACCTATTTTCTCAAACTCATCACTTCCTTTTTTGTGATGCCAGAGCATTGTAGGGATCATTCTATTTCAGTACTTAAGACATGCATTTGCTTTTTTATTTAGAAATAATTATCAAGCACCAAAATGCATACCAGATACAGTCGTAAACTGGAGTCCCTGCTCCTCTGGTGCCTGTATTCTGGAGTGATGTTCATGTATTGGTCCTCCCATGAGAAGGTGAACTCCTTGAGGGCAGGAACCATGTGCTGTTTGTCTGGTTTCCTCATCAGATACCCAGTGTATTAGTGTCCTCTTGCTGCTGTAACAAATGTCCACAAACCTCATGTCTTAAAACAATATACAAGCTTATTATCGTACAGTTATAGAGGTCAGAAGCCTGAAATGGGTCTCAGTGAACTAAAATCAATGTGTCAGCAGGACTGCATTTCTTCTGGAGGCTCTAGGGGAGAATCTGTTTCCTCGCCTTTCCGGTTTCTAGTGCATTTCTTGGTTCATGGCCCCTTCATCTTCAAAGGAGAAGTGTAGCATCTTCAAAACTATCACTATGACTTCCTTTCTTGATCTCCCTCTTCCGCTTATAAGGACCCTTGTGATTACATTGGGCCTACCTGGATGCTCCAGGATACTCTCCTAACCTCAAGTTCAGCTGATTAGCAACTGTAATTCCATTTGCAACCTTAATTACCCCTTGCCATATAATGTAATATGTTCACAGGCTCTGGGAATTAGGACATGGGCATCTTTGGAAAGGACATTATTCTTCCTACCACAGCTTGGAAGCTGAATAAATGAATAGTGAATGATGAATGAAACTCACAGAGGGTGGGAACCAGTGTTGTGCTAGCCGCAGAAAGGCAGAAAAAGTAGTAAATGTCTCTGCCCTGAAGGAGTTGATGATCAACCGAATCAGGGAGGGGGTGATTGGAGGTCTTCCAAACCTTCCTTCTCAGTTTAAACATCTCTGACTCTTGCAAGCTTTCCCTGACATCCCAGGTGAAGATTAAGCCCATCGTTTTGTGCTGCTGGTGCACCCTCTTCTTAGGAATACTTCATCACACTTGTGATGCTGGTTCAATAAATGCCTCCCACTTGATTTTATAGGTAATGAGTACGATAAAACATATGTCTTATTTCTCAGTGTGTAGTATTGAGTGGAGTGCCTGGCATATGGTAAGTGCTCAACAGTTTTGAGACAATAAATGAATGAATAAATAAATGAAGAATTAGAGAAAAATTAAGTATTTAAACCACCTACTAGTTCTGCATTGGAGCTTTGTAACCTGGGACCATGGACTTTCTGACATGGCATGCAAAATTGGGAAGGCAAGCATATGTACTTTTTTTTCCCAATGGGGAGCAAAGAGCATTTATCAGATTCTCAGTGGAGTCCATGACCAAAAAAAGGTTAAGAAGCTCTCTATATGTGCAGAGTTCAGAGATGAGATAATTTGGCCATGGTACAGAGAAGGAGGATATTATCATGGAAAAGACAGATGGAATTCTCCTTACAGCTAATGGGGCTTTTTGTATCTTTTCTCCCCTCTAGGAGAAGAGAGTGTGCTGCCTCTTCTGACACAGGAATCTAATTCCAAAGCTCGGAGGGGTATTTTAAGAAGAGCTGTCTTTTCTGAGGACCAGAGAAAAGCTCTGGAGAAAATGTTTCAGAAGCAGAAATATATCAGCAAAACAGACCGAAAGAAACTTGCCGTCAACTTGGGACTAAAGGAATCACAGGTACTAATGAGCAGGAAGATATCTACTGCTCCTGATTTCTGAAGGAATCCAGTGATATCCGTTCATTTGGTAACTATTTGTTGTAGTAGGCATAGCACTGGACCCTGAAGCATTATTGAAATGACTTGCATAATTTTTTAGTGGGTGAAAATATATGTCACAATTCCTATTTGGAAATCGGTCCTTTTGCTGAAGAGGTCTAGGTTTTCGCCTGATTAATTCTTCCCAAATGAAGAGAAAAGCGAAGGCTTGTGGCATTTACATCATTACATTGTTTGTTCTGTTTTCAGAGAAACAGGTTACATAATTGCCTTCAAAAGCAGGAACCAATTTTCCTGTCTTTTTCTTCATTTCCAGTCCAAAATCAAGGCATGAATGAGTGACTCATAAATACCTCTTAATAGATTTCATTATTTTGCACTGTGGGCTTATGTCAAGTACAGTCAAGTAGTTTCACATTTACAACCTTTACAAACCTTTCTTGTACAATGATATTTCATATAATTTTGAAAGAGACTTTCTGGCCTTTTGGGAAGTGCAGCATACTCCATTTAAAGCTTGGCCTACTTATAAATAATTAACATTATAAGGCACTAGCATTTTCCTGTTTAATCCTTATTATAATCACCATGTGAAATATCCCCACTTTCTAGATGAGGACATGTAGACAGGTAAACAGAGGTCCAGTGTCACAAAGTGGAGCTGCTTTGGAACTGGGCTCCCACTCCAGGCAGTCTGACTCTGGAGTTTGCATTCTCTTTAACCTGGAGCCACCATGTACAGTTGTGCAGGATGTTCACTGCACAAGGGCATTTGGCTAAGAGGGATGGCAGCAACTGAAATGCAGCAGGTACTCTGCTTGTCAAACTGACTTTCCAGGTGCAAGGCTTCTTCCACCTGGAATTTTTGAATCAGCATAAAGGCACTGAAGGGCTAGCAGAGGCTCTGTGTTAACCACCATGCTCTACTGTACTTCCCTCAATACAAATGACCTGGTTTCTAACTTTGGATGTTATTAAACTAGTTATTTTTGGATGAAACCCTTCTTAACCTTGCTTCCTTTCCCTAGGGAAGTGATCTGTCCCCCTGTCCCCCGACTTTTTATAGTCGTAGGAAGCAGTACGAGGTGTGGTAGAGGATAGTTGACCTAGATCAGCCAGTCTGTGTTTTTCTCGTGTGTGGGACTGATGAGCCCATAACCTTAATTGACTGCTCTGTGCCTCAGTTTCTCACTTTAAAAACAAGGACAGGGCTTCCCTGGTGGCGCAGTGGTTGAGAGTCCGCCTGCCGATGCAGGGGACGTGGGTTCGTGCCCCGGTCCAGGAAGATCCCACATGCCGTGGAGCGGCTGGGCCCGTGAGCCGTGGCCGCTGAGCCTGCGCGTCCTGTGCTCCACAACGGGAGAGGCTGCAACAGTGAGAGGCCCACCTACCGCAAAAAAAGAAAGAAAAAAAAAAAAGATCATAAAAACAGGGACAAATATAGGAATTCTGTCTATGTCACAGAGCAATTTTGTGTCTATGACAGACAAATCAATAGGTGTATCTTGGTGGTCTGTTGTGTGTAAGACACTGTGCTAGGTAAGAGGGAATATTGATAAATACTGATTAAGATAACAAACGTTTGTTTCCATATTTGTATGTTATCTCCCAGTTGTTATCCATAGGCACATAGTTTTACATAGTCGATTATATCGTTTTTAAAATTCAAGTGCCTCAGGAATGAACGCTTTTTGCCTTACTGAATTTGGCGAACAGCTCGGAAGTAATTTAACGTTTTCTGATTTGCATGTACACTATATCTAATTACACAGTTACTATGTGGTATTTATTACGGTAAATTCAAACAAAAGGGAGATTGGTAAAGTTAAAAATGAAAACATACCTGTTCCCTTTCCAATCCAACTCGCTGGTTACTACTGTCATTTATATATGGCTCTTGTTTGAGTTTATTGGCATATCATGTATTATTTTTAAAATAAACTTATATGTGTGTCATATATGCACAAACATAAAAACACAGAAACTTTCATAATGACTACTATGTGCCCTTACATTTGATGTTATTTACAGATAATAAAAGTAGCTACTTTTGCTATTTCTGTTTTACAAATGAAGAAGCTGAGACCTAGAATCGTGTATATAATTTTAGATAAAAATGGCATCACACTCTGCATATATTTTAACATCTTCTGAAGGACAATACAAATCACTTGTGTGACCAGCACACAGCTCAAGAGGTAGAACATTACCACCGGGCCAGGAGCCCCCTGCATGGCCCCTCCCAGTCACTACCTTCTACTTCCTAACTTTGAACAGCATAGATTAGTTTTGCCTGTTTTTGTGCTTTATATAGATAGGATCACTCAGTACATTTTCTTTGGTAAATGGCTTCTTTCACTTACCATATGTTTGCGAGATTCATCCACGTGGCTGTGTTGTAGCAGTAGCTCATTTACATTCATTGCTGTGTAGTGTTACATGGTATACCAGGGTTTATCCATTCTACTGGTGGGTGTTTGGATTGTTCCCATTTTGGGGCTGTTATGATGAATGCTGCTGACAGTGAGTATTGTTTTGCACTTTGCTTTTTTTCCCCCCACTCAAATGTCATGGGGTATATGCATCCTTCCATGTCTGCATACACATTTTCTTCATTCTTTTTTAGTGAGTGTCTCAGAGCAGACCATTACGTGGATATGCTGTCATTCACTTAGCCATCCGCAGCTTTAAGCCACTTCCTAGTTTTTACTGTTGCATATCTTTATGTACTTTAAAAATATTTCTGTAAGATAGGGAACTAGGAGTCGGATTTATAAGTTAAAGTTTATGTACATTTTAAGTTGTGATCAATTTAAAAATTCCTTTCCAAATATTTTATCAAGATATTGAATTATATCAAATTTTACTCTTACTAATAGACAGTCCTTTTTTTTTGCAATCCCTCCACTATTTAGATTTTTGAAAATGTTGCCAACCTCATGGGCAGTTGTATCTGTTATTTTTTTCCTAATTATCAGAACTCGGGAATCTTTTAATCACTTTACTGGTCATTTTTCATCTGAATTTAACCTTTTCATGGCTGCACCATTTTTTTTTTTCTGTTGTCTTTTTGTTGATAGATATGCAGCAATTACTTTGGGTGTTAATCAAAATATTTGGAATATTATGGTTTGTAACATTTTCCTGTTAACAGCTGCCACAAAAATCCCCTCCAAGTTTGTGGCTTTTTTTTATTGTGGTAAAATACACATAACATAAAACTTACCATTTTAACCTTTTTGAAGTGTACGATTCAGTGGCATTAAGTACATTCACCGTGTTATGCAGCTGTCACCACCATCCCTCTCCAGAACTTTTTTCATTTCTCGAAACTGAAACTCTGCACCCGTTAAACAATGACTCTCCATTCCTCCCTCCCCGCAGGCATCAGGCAACCACCATTCTACTTTCTGTCTCTGTGAATTTGACTACTCCAGGCTCCTCATACAAGTGGAATCATACTGTATTTGTCCTTCTGTGACTGGGATATCTCACGAGGCATAATGTCTTCAAGTTTCATCCATGGTGTAGCATGTGTCAGAATTTCCTTCCTTTTTAAGACTGAATAATATTCAGCTGTGTGTATATACCACATTTTGTTTATTCATTCATCCATCAGTGGACACTTGGGTTGCTTCCACCTTTTGACTAATATGAATAATGCTACTGTGAGCATTGTGTGTACAAATATCTCCTTGAGTCCCTGCTTTTAATTCTTTTGGGTAGTTTGTGGCTTTTTCATATGCTTGTGGCATCTTTATTTGTACAAAAATTTCTATTTTTTTAATGTAGTCAGATCTAGTTTTCCCTTTGTAGCCTTATTTTTTTATGTCATGCTTGAGAAAACATTCATCTCCCCAAGAGTGTAATGATCATCTCTTATATTTTCTTCTAGAATTTTTATAGTTTTGTATTTATGTTTAGCTGTTTAATCCATCTGGAATTTGTTTTTGTATTTGTTGAGAGGTAGAAATTTTATTTTATGATTTTTCCCAAATATGTACATTTGTCCCAATGCCACTGATTATGAAGAAACTCCTTTCATGATTTTTTTAAATTGAGATATTACTCAAAAAATTTCTGGATATAGAGAAAAGCTAAGAGGAGAAGAAAATAATTAATGTGATGAGAAAGACAAAAATCACTAATGGCAACAAATAACTGTCTTGGTGAAAACCCATTAGAAATAGTTGGCAGGCATTCTGGGAGTAAATGCCTACTGCAAATAATAAATGAGTTTGTGAACAGAAGCAAATGCTCTGCTATGTATGCATTAGGACTGGTTTCTTGTGAAAAGCCTGAATCACAGGATTACAACTGAGATGGCAGTCTTTTGGACTCAGCTGCCTGTGGTAGATTTCTTTTGTAGCCATTTTGGACATTGCCCATCACGTTGAAAGAATGAAAGAATTGTTTTGCCAATCTGGAAAGACCATCTAAGGTAGAATTTTTTACTTCATTGGGAGAAATATCTGGTTGGTACACTTTAATAATTACTTCTTTAGGTAAAAATTTTCCAGTTTTTGTTTTAAAAATAGAAAGCTACTAAAAAAGGGTGCAATGTGATGCACAGGAAAGCAATGTGATTGGCTTTTAAGCTATCAGGAAACCAGTTGTGAAGTTTCCTGCTCAGGCACAGTTGACTACACAGTCAGAGGGAGGTTAGTAGTAAAGAGAGACTCAAGTGGGGTGGGGGAAGGTATGGCTCAAATTAGAAACTACCATCATAAGCACTTTTAGATTAATTACAATCGATTGTTATTTATTGAGCCTAATTCTTAGAGTTTGATAAATCCTGGAAGTACTCGAACTTGGAAATTGTATAAAGCCTGCAATTTATCCAAGCATTATAAAATGTAATCTTAATTTAGTCTCCAGAAGCTTCTGATGAGGTCTGAATGTTTATAAGAGCCTCAGCGCTGGAGTGGGACTGTCACGGATTCTAGTCTAAATGCTTCTGTTTTACTAGCTATGTGACCTTGAACTGGTTCATTGCGTTGAACCTAAGTTTTCTTATGTGTGAAATAAGGACTTCTTGCAGTCATTGTGAGGATCAAATTGTATAATCCACGATGAGTGCCTGGCCTGACACCTGGCACAAAATAAACACTCAGATGCTACTACTAGTCAATAACATTTCCTTTGGATAAATAATTTGGCACAGACTAAATGAGGTTTTAAAATATCGAGGAGAGTTAAATCAGTCTTGAAAGATGTCTGACTTTCAGGATGTCAGCAGCTTACCACAGTTGTTTTGTTTCATAAGTGTGTGGAGATGCTGTACTAAAGTAATTTCTCAGATGCTTCTGAAGTAAAAAGCCACAAGGACTTTGCTAGGCTGGCTCTCAGGATAAGGTATTCTATGGAAGGCACAGTGGAAGAAATTACAGTTTAAAATGCTGAAGTGAAGTAACGTGATGTAAGTGATCGTTTTGTCCAATTACTTTATCAATAGGTGAAAATCTGGTTTCAGAACAGAAGGATGAAATGGCGGAATTCCAAAGAAAAGGAAGTGCTTTCCAACAGGTGTATCCAAGAAGTAGTCCTTCAAGAGGACCCCCTCTCAAGATCTGCTCTGGGTTTCCCTTCTCCATGTCCTTCACTCTGGGAAATCTCCCAACAGCACTCGAGTCCAAGATGGAGGGAGAATTCACCAGAACCTTCAGAGAGACTAATCCTGGAGAGTCCAGGGGCATTGGCCCCAGAAGCAAAGTCACTGCAAGGTGCCTTGTATTTGTGTTCTGAAGAGGATGCCAGAGACAAGGGTGTACTTACTGGCTCAGTGTGAATGGAAGCATTCTGCCACGTTAACGTAAAGAACAGTTAACTATTAATGTTTGGACTCTTAAGCCTGCTAGCTTGTGTCTCATCAGTGCCTAAAGCCTAACACCTTTGGAGTGAAGCATGGACTAATGTTTTAGGAAACCCTCTTCAGTGTTCTCTTATTTGGGTCCTAGACTCAGACTTAATTTGTAAGTGGAACAGAATCTCCCAGAAAGTATGATGGAACTGAAAAGAACAAGAATAATGGTCAGCTCAGTCCTTACTCTGAATATGTGTATATATGCGTGTGTCTCTATGTGTATATATATAAATATTCATTAAAATACATTAGTAGAAATTAGTTTCTCTCTAAATAGTGCATTGAGCAAATTCACTTCCTTTTATATGAAGAAAAACCAACGATGACTGAATGTTTTTAATTTTTTGAAAATTATGTGAAATTTGGACTTCAGTACAAATTTTCATATCAAAAGAACATTTTTTAAAAACTCTCTACTTTCTGGTTTCTTTCAGTATCCAGATGTAAATGATTTTTAACAACTCAGCTCAGAGATCCTAATCAAATGAGCCACTATTAGATACATGCACTGAAAGTATGTATTTAAAATTAATCCAACAAGCAACTAGAAGAATTTCTGAATGTAACTGTTAGTATCTTTAATTTCCAAGGCTCTGGACTTTATCAGGCTATCAGTGAGGGAGGGACCCATTTAAGTAATGATTGTCATTTGATCTCTTTTCTGGAAGGATGGGTCTTAATCAGGGTCTGCCAAATAAAATGCCTTTAAGGGCCTGTCAGGTAAATAGAGGGCATGACTCACCTAAAGATATTTGAGTTTAATAATTTTTAAATACTGTGTTGGCCAAAGAAAACATCTGTGCCAAGCAGTTTGTGACCTCCAACCAAGACTTAAAGAAGTGTCACTGTTCTTAAAATGTTCCCAACTGGGCTTCAAAACCCGATACTGATGGGATCTATGGTGATTTCTGTTTGCACTTTTAGTTATAGACTCAATTTTCCATTTAGGTGGTATGCAGTATATATTAGGTTATTTTTATGTATTAACAAAAACATCACCACAGATGTTTTATGTTTCTTGAGTACTCTGAAACAGTATTATTATAAAATTGCATTTCTGGTAACGATTTGCTTAGTTCATCTAGAATTTTTTATTCCAGGTCCAAGAAAAAATTATGTTTCACTTTGAAGGAAATGAGGCAGAAAAAGGAAATGATGTGGTTTTGAACTAGGTTGTTATTAATCTGTGGACAAGAAACATTAGTAGAAGTTCATGATGTAGAATTTTGTTAGTGAGAAAAGCTGCATAGAGAGTAGCTTCTAACTTGCTTACGTTCTTAGCTGTAGACTTTGAGGGTTTAGAGTTTTAGCAAAGGTATTATTTCAGATGATAATGTTTTTTGACAACACCAGGGAATTAGTTTGTATGAATGGAACTTGATTTGGTGTATGCTAGCTTATGTCTTTATCACAAGATCAAAAATCATCTCAGAAGAAGATTGTCTCAGTCCCTCTTTGTGGGAAGCAAGAGGCAGGGATCTGCTGACAACAATTTAAATTTTAAAACCTGTCTTAAAATGATTTATAATACGGTTTCTTTTCTTTGTATAATGTTAACCTCATTTACATTTATCAGGTCCTTTCTGTTAGCTGGAGACTGCTAATAAGGCTTTAATGTGGATTAACTCATTTAATCCTCATGACAATAACCCTATGAAGTGTAGGGACTCTATTACTATTAGGATTCTTGTTACTCAGACAAGGGACCCAGACCAGTATGGTTAGGGTGATTTGCCCAAGGTACTGAGGGTAATAAATGGGATTTGACCCCTGGCAGTCAAGTTTCAGCTCTTGGAATCTAACCAACCATGTGGGGGTGTATACCACTGTGGATGTGTTCACCCAGCTATCAGATGCATTGTAAGACATACATTTTGAGGACTGCAGAGAAATTTATTAAAGAAATTCAGAAGCACGTTGTACTTTATAATCTTTTACTTGGGGAATGATTTTCTCTTCAGTGTCTTCTCTATTAATTTTGAAGTTTTGGGAAAGTAAAGAATCACAAAAGTCTTCAACTTCGAAGTCTCTGTAGAGAATAGTCCCTCAGGAGTGTTTATGAAATGGAAGTGTATTTTTCTATCACTTGTTGCTAGAAATCAGAGTGCTTATCTATGGTCAGTGTTTCTTGAGAATAATTTAAAAATCAAATGAGAGAAACCTGCGTCTTGGCCATCCGATTACCAGGTTTTAGAAGTGAGCTACTTGGTGTTTAAATGATCTTCCCCCAGGGTTTCATCTCGAGCTCTGAGACCCAGCGGAGACTTCTCTCTGTATGATTAGCCTGGTAATCGTATACACAGATACATTTTTTTTTTTTTTTTTTTTTTTTGCGGTACGCGGGCCTCTCACTGTTGTGGCCTTTCCCGTTGCGGGGCACAGGCTCTGGACGCGCAGGCTCAGCGGCCATGGCTCACGGGCCCAGCCGCTCGGCGGCATGTGGGATCCTCCCGGACCGGGGCACGAACCCGTGTGCCCCGCATCGGCAAGCGGACTCGCAACCACCGCGCCACCAGGGAAGCCCACAGATACATTTTTAAATTGGTTTCTACCTCAGAGTGCGTTAAAGGCTTAGGAAAAGTACATCTTGGATGAATATATTAGGGGTACTTAGGAAACACACACAAACTCGCACATGGTCCACAGGCATATGCTTGCTGTGCCTTGATTTTGCCTTCATTTACCCAGATTGTTGGAGAGAAGTGCTGAGCTTCATATTCTAATTGACAGGGATCTCCTTTCCCCTTTAACTTGTGCTTTACCAACGCCCCCTCCACCTACAGTGTTCTTACACCTGTATTTCCCTCTGTTTTCTAAATGCAGACTCCTTTTCTCCAAGTGATCACATATGAGTATGTTTTCTGTCTGCTTTCCAGACTAACACTACTCTAGAAAGCACCAGGACCATATAAGCCTGCAGGCAAAAGTGTTTAAAAGTTTTTAAAAGACATTGTCTAATTAATCTTTGGTGGAAGAGAAGGGGAAAATTGGTGAACACCATCCTTCAGCTTTTATACAGGAAAATATTTTATAACGCTAAGTATAAAGGGTTGGAAGTATATAACCAGGTTTGGAATGGTCACTGGATCTGGAGACAGTGAGGCCATGATCACTGATGTTTAAAAGGCAGCTCTGTTTTCTTAGTAATGAAGTGGTTTGAATGGGGAACCTAATTATTCAGTCTAGTGGTTCACAGTCTTTAAAAATCCATACCCTTGAACATGCCATACCTTCCAACCAGTTTTGGGTATGTGCTCAGATTTGGCATATACCTCATAATACTCTTCAGCACCCACACCTCCCACTCCACCCCCTTAGAATCATATGTATACTTCTTTTCACTTTTCAAATATAAAAGCATAATTAAATATAAACCACACATATCCTTTCTGGCCCCCTTCATTCCCCATTCTGATGCATCTTTTGCAAAGGTACATACTCCCCAGCTTACTCCACCACCGATTCCTTGATGACCAGTGATTTCGTCAAGTTCCGCTGGCCTTTAATAAAACAAAGCTCATTCCACTGCGCTCGTAAACTTGTTAGGCACTGCCTCTGCACTCTTTTGAAATCCACAAAAATATTTTTTCTTTCTGGATCTCAACACTTCTTAGGCATTATGTGTGAGGCACTGTCCTAGGCTCTATGTAAACAAATATGAGGGAGAGCATGGTCCTTGCCCTTAAGGAACTTATGATCTAGTCTTCTTGCCAAGCTATTTTTGAAATATTCCGTGTTACCAGTGACTGGATCCAGTAAATTTGGGGTAAAAAAATAATCTAACATCCTCCAAAATCCTGTCTATCCATTTGCAGTGGTGGTGGTGGATTGGGGGTGGGGGGTGATTATTGAGTGCTCCGTTTTTCAGAAAAATACAAGCTATTTGGCATTGCTGATTTTCTGTGCTCTCTCCCCTCCATTTAGGCCACAATTGGTCCCAAGAGGAGTCAGAAAGAGTCTAAGGAAAGAATATAGTGACTTTTTTGTTCATAGTGCACCCTACCCTCTACTTTCGTCTTTCTACCTTCCCAGCCTCAGATCAACTTGCAACCATGGTGAGTGGTAAGAGTGAAGAAAAAGCAAATAACACAAGTGGAAGGAAATCAGGATGATGAGTATTATTGATTATATAGGGAAAATCTTGCAGAATTAATTTATATCCTTTATAAACCAGTTCTTAAATAAGCAAATACCTTAAGGACAAAGTACGAGCCCCCCAAAGATGGTTCTTAGCTTCCAGCTGTTAGTTGGGTTCCATTAAATTAGTATTTTTGGTTTTAAAAGCTATACATGCTCATTATTAAGAAACACTTGAAAATGTAGCTAACAAAGAAAAATTCATGTGTAATTCTGCCATCTGGAGATAGCCAATTTAGCTCTTGTGAAAATTTTTCACTTTTGAATGTATGTGTATGTAAATGTGTATGTCTAAACAAATTTGGATCCTAATGTATATCTAGTTTATTCTCTTTTTATTTTACTCAACTTTATAGAGAATATTTTCCCATGCCATTAAAAATTCTTTAAACTGGTTATGACAGCTGCATAATATTATTTCTTTGTAACTCCTTCATTTCTTGAGGTGGACCAGGGGATGCGGCCAGAAGATGGTAGGTCATGGGAAGAATGATCTTGGGCTCATGTACCAAAAATTTACTTAAGAAAAACAATCTGATGCTTGTTATTTCTTTTTTTTTTTTTTTTTTTTTTTTTTTTTTTTTTTTTTGCGGTACCGGGGCCTCTCCCCGTTGTGGCCTCTCCCGTTGCGGAGCACAGGCTCCGGACGCGCAGGCTCAGCGGCCATGGCTCGCGGGCCCAGCTGCTCCGC
>NW_006799310.1:487737-494889 GCF_000442215.2 Lipotes vexillifer
CGGCCTTGGCTCGGGGCCCCAGCCGCTCCGCGGCATGTGGGGTCCTCCCGGACCGGGGCACGAACCCGCGCCCCGCGCATCGGCAGGCGGACTCTCAACCACTGCGCCACCAGGGAAGCCCTTGTTATTTCTTTTAACTAAATGAAAGCCCAGCAAACACTAGATGTAGAATGAAAATTGAGGAAGTTTGGGCTTATACTTTCAGTGGTGTTGAATATCAAGGAATATCAAATATACTAACTGGAGAGCCTCTTCCAAGAATCCACCATGAAATTTATCAAAACATCCCCCATCCATTCAAAATCCAAGGGAGTGTATACACATGGATTTCAGTACGTAGCCAGCAGCAAACATAACTAGTGTGTTAGAGGTAATAGTTTACCTCTCTTTAATTGTGCTTTATGGTCACATTGATACATTAGTTAGCTTTTTCAGGTACATATTTTTGTTCACAATGTGGGCAGAGGTCAAGTAAGCTAATGGGTATCTGACGTGTGTCACCATTTTGAAGGTTTCGTTGATAAGGCTGTTTTGCCTGTCCAGTCTAGAATTCCCCAGCTCTCACAACTCTGTGGATATTCTCTCAAATGTGCTTGAACAACAGAAATTATGGAGAGAATCTTTTGGGCTCAGAACATTCCAAGGTTAAAAGAGAGCCTTGAATGTTATCTAAACCCAAAGTAGAACCGTTAAGTGCTTGATGCTAATCAAAAGTCAAAATATCAAGCATGTTAAATTTGAAAAAAGTGCGTGTCATAACCAATTCATAATGTAAATCTAATCCTATTACAATGAATTTCCATGGTGGTTGTCTAGGGCTATCATAACAAACTACCATAAACTGTGTGGCTTAAAATAACAGAAGTTTATTCTCTTAGAGTTGTGGAGGCTAAAAATCTAAAATCAAGATGTCAGCAGGGCCTTGGTCTCTCAGAAGGTTTTAGGAAGCCCCCTCTTCAGCTTCTAGTGGTACCTCTAGGAATTCTTTGGTTTGGGCTGTGTGACTCCAGTCTCTACTTCTGACTTCTTATGTTTTTCTCTCCTATGTGTTTATGTCACAAACTTCCCTCTGCCTTTCTTTTATAAGGACACCTGTCACTGGATTTAGAGCTGAAGTCCAGGAATATCACATCTAAAGATCCTTAATTGTATCTGCAAAGGCCCTTTTTTTACCAAATAAGTTCATATTCACAGGTTTTAGGAGTTAGGACATAGACGTATCTTTTTTGGGAACCACTCTTCAATCCACTACAACTGTGTTCCTCAGTATCACAGCATAAGATCTAAAATAAATGAAAACAGAAGACTCCTATGGCTTCCCTGTAATGGAATTTGACTATATTGCTTTGACTTAGGCTTTTGTACCAACCAAGCAATGCACTACTTGCAAGGATATTTGGAGCAGGGAAATTTTTGTAAAAATTGCCTCCATTTTGGATTTCTTTCTACAATGGGACAATTGAAGAAAATGTAGCACTAATTTTTTAAAGCCCTCACATGGATTCCAGATGTTGACCTTAATCCAAGGTGTTTCCTTATTATACAAATGTGGTGCACATCAAAAAATTGGCATTGTTTAATTTATGACTCACATGTGAACCATTGTTTTTTGTGATGTAGTTATTTTAAGTGATTCATAAATGAAACAATGCCAATATTTAGGACACATACCATGTTTGTATAATGAGGAAACACCTTCTTGCATTAAATGGTCAACATCTGGGATCCATGTGGGAATTTATTTATTTTAAATAAAGACAAATTAGCATGGCATACATTTTCTCAGAGATGCAGCTAGCTGGTAGTCAAAAAACAGAGTGAACTTGGTACTATATTGTGATTAAGAAAATAGGGATTTTTTGATGGAAACATCCAATAATGTTTTGATAGCATTATTTTGAGGATGGGGTAAATGGAGGTGTGGAGTGAAATACAATATGGGCAGTGTTGAGTCGGATGAGAAATCAACTCAAGTGTACTCTCTTAGGGGTGTAACTTACCATAAACTTTCTGGAGGGGTATTTGGTAACACAAACAAGTTGTTAAATAAGCATACCTTTTGACCAGACAATTCCACTTACTGGAATTTATCTTAAAGAAATAGTCAGGAATATGCAAACAGAGTTACATACAAGGATGCTCATCATAATACACTTGACTTTATTTTTTTGAGCAGTTTTGGGTTCACAGCACAGTTGAGCAGAAGGTACAGAGAGTTCCCATATGCCTCCCGCCTCCACATGTACACAACCTCCTTTCCTATCAACATCTCACACAAAAATGGTACGTTTGTTACAATGAAAGAATCTACAGTGACACACCATTATCACCTAAAATCCATAGTTTACATCAGAGCTCACTCTCGGTGTTGTGCGTTTTATGTGTTTTGAAAAACGTATAATGACATTTAACTACAGAATAGTTTCACTGCCCTAAAAGTCCTCTCGTTATATATTTTGATGACAAAAGCGGTTTGATAACAATAGGGGACTGCTAAAAATCAGTCGTAGCAAATTTATATAATAAAATCCTATGCAGCCGTTGAAAGTATTTTAGAAGAATGATGATTGATAAAAATGGCCACGATTCATTGTTAAAGGGAAAAACAGATTACAAAACAATATTTTAATCACCTAATATTGCTTTTGTGTGTGTGTGTGTGTGTGTGTGTGTGTGTGTGTGTGTGTGGTGTGTATACAGGTTTAAGGAAAAGATTATACACCCATGTATTAACTAACTGTCTCTGATCAGTGGGGTTAAAGATGATGTTTGCTTTCTTTTTTCCCTCCATTTTCCAAATAATCTACTACAAATAATATTACTTTTAAAATTAGAAAACACACATGGATGTCTCACAGACATCTCAAATTCAAATGAGTTCTTCTTTCGCCTCAAATCTTTAGCAGTATTTCCTTCTTTTGGTAGTAGTAAAATAGGACAAACAGTTGCTGAAGTCGGCAACATGGGAGTCAGCTTGACTCTTTCTTCCCTGCTCCCCTCATATATAATTAATTATTGAGTCTTGTCTATGCATTCTCCTAAACATCTCTTCAACCTGGCCCCTTCTAAACCATCCCCGCAGCCACTAATGCATTCCAGATCACCAGTCCCTCTGGTTTGCAACCCCTTCTTGTTTCCTAGAAGTCTCTTTGCATTCTTCCTTCTAGCTTCCTTCCAACTCCTTCTCCAGGCTGTAGTCAGAAGGATCCTTTTTAAATGCAAATTTGATCAGACCATTCTTCTGATTAAAATCTTTTTGTGGTTCTTCCATAAGCTAAGATCAAGACCAACCTCCCTCATACAGTTTACAATGTCCTCTGAGATCAGGTATCTGCACATCTCGTCTCATCTCTCCTTACTTTCCTCCTTGTTTTTTAAATATACAAGTATTTAAAATATTCTTTTGTATTAGTTTCCTATGGCTGCTATAATAACAAATTACTGCAAACTGGTGTCCTAAAACAACAGAAATGCATTCTTTCATAGTTCTGGAGGCAAGAAGTCCAAAATCAATATTAACGGGCTGAAATGTAGGGGTTGGCAAGGCTAGCTTCTTCTGGAACTTCTAGAGGAGAATCTATTCCTTTCCCCTTCCAGCTTTTGCTGGCTGCCAGCATTCCTTGGCTTGTGGCTGTATCACTCCAATCCATCTCCATAGTCACATGGCCTCCTCTTCTGTCTATGTTTTCTCTACTTCTGCCTGTATCAAATCTCCCTCTGCCTCCCTCTTATAAGATTACATGTGATTGCATTTAGAGCCCACTCAGATAATCCAGAATAATCTCCCCATCTCAAGACCCTTAACTTAATCGCATCTGAAAAAACCCTTTTTCCAGATAAGGTAAAATTTACAGGTGCCAGGGATTAGGATCTGATATCTTTGGAGGGAAGATATCTCAGCCTACCACAACCAGTATTTTATTTTATTTATTTGTTTGTTTTTAAATTTCTTTATTGTTTATTTATTTATTTAATTTATTTTTGGCTGCGTCGGGTCTTAGTTGTGACACACGGATCTTCATTGAGGCATACGGGGTCTTTCCTTGCAGTGTGCGGGCTCTTCCTTGTGGTGCACGGGCTTCTCTCTAGTTGTAGCGTGCAGGTTTTCTCTCGTTGTGGCGCACAGTTTCCAGAGCGTATGGGCTCTGTAGTTTGTGGCACGTGGGCTCTAGTTGAGGTGCATGAGCTCAGTAGTTGTGGCGCAGGCTTAGTTGCCCTGTAGCATGTGGGATCTTAGTTCCCTGACCAGGGATCGAACCTGTGTCTCCTGCATTGTAAGGCAGATTCTTGACCACTGTGCCACCAGGAAAGTCCCACAGCCAGTATTTTAAAATATTGTAGTCTTTTACAATTAAGCCTTGATCTTAAAGTATAATTTCTTTCAGTCAAAAGTATATTTTTATGTTGTGGTTCCATAAACATATATAAATCTTCTTTATGATGAAGAACTTCAAGTTATGAAGGTCAGAAATAAAATCAGAAGCCTTAACACCATTGTTTTTAAAGGGGATACATATAGAAAAGATCTTTTCTATATATATTATAAAACTTTTAAATTCCTTTCACATGAGTACTCCAAACTGGCCATTTAATTGCTCACTTGTGCTAAAAGGGATTATACATCAGTTTAAATGTTTCCTACTCTCATTATCATCTTATTGTAAATTCAGTTTCTGCTTTATTGTATGCTCTCAATGATTTCTCTAGGTATTTTGAATCACTGCACTTCTGAAGTTTTTATTCCTTTTTACCTTATTTCATGTTATTCTCTTTTCTTTCCTTTTGTGAAATATCTCTAGTAATTGTACTGTATGCTATTTATTCATACCATATTGTTTTCACCTTTATAAGACTTGTCTTGATTTATCTCTGAGAATTTATATCTTGGGTTTTTTGGGTTTTTTTTTACTTCAGCGATGGAATTTGTTAGGTTCGAATTGTGAGTTCCCCAACCATTTATTAACTCATGTTTCATTCAAGACTGATTGCATCTTCCTCTCCAAGTGAGCTCAGCTTCCTATATCTTCAGACTCAATGAATGCACTGCTTTTATCTAGACATCTAAACAAGAAACTTGTGGGTAATCCTGGATATCTTTGTCTGTCTGTCTGTCTGTCTGACTCTCTCTCTCCTCCAATGGTTATTTACAGAGTATAGTCAGCTCTAAACATTTACCCTATATCCAAACATCCTAAATGTGTATTTACTTCTCTCCTTACCACATACTTTTTTCCATTATAGGACATCCTCTCTTACCTGGAACGACCTTCTAATTGGTCTCCCCACTGCCAACTGAGGAAGAGATTAGCAATAATCTATTCTTTAAATTTTACCTTGATCTCTCTAACGCAGGATCTCTTAACCTTGACACTGTGGGCATTAGGGGCCAGATCATTCTTTGTTGTGTAGGGCTGTCCTGTGCCTTACAGGATGCTTATCAGCAACCCTAGCCTCTACTCACTAGCAAGTCCTCCAAAACTTTATTCCCTTTCTTGTCCTGCCCCTGTTCCTCTCAGGATTGAGGAGTATCAATGAAAAGGGGAGACTGAAACCAAGCGGGACCCTGGGGGTCCTTCCCAGGTAAAAGCCCCTCTGTTCCCTGTTTCTTGTTTGTGGAGAAAAGGGCTTTAGTCTCCTGGGCCTTCCCTGCGTTCCAGAGAGCAGGCTCAAGCAGTTAATGATTAGGACAATAGGGTCACAGGACTCCTAAATCCTCCTGAAGGGATATATATAACAATCTGATGCATATCTTTGAGTCGTTCTGTAGAAACTAAGACCTCCCCTCCCCCAACTAGGTGGAGGATGATGACTACTTTTTGACCACAAGATGTAGACCCCAGACTGGTTGGAACCAGAAGGTTGAGATTCCTGAAACATTACCCTGTTACTTCACCTCTAACCAGTCAGAAGAAAGTCCAAGAGGTGATCACGCATTCTACGAACCTCTCCCCTAATACTGTCTTTAAACACCCTTGCCTGAAAGCCATTGGGAAGTTGAGTCTTTTGAGCATGAGCTGCCCATTCTCCTTGCTTGACTTCCTGCAAATAAATTCTTACTTTGCTGCAAACACCTGCTGTCAGAGTTTGGCTTTCTGCACTGTGGGCACGTTGCTCTGTAATAGAAAGAAGGAAGGAGGGAAGGAAGGAAAGAAGAAAGGAAGGAAGAGAGGGAGGGAGGGAGGAAAAGACTATTCAGTAGACTAGAGGGGAAATGAGGAAATGATGGTGGCATGGACAAAGTTGATGGCAGTTTAAATGGAAAGAAATGGATATATTTGAGATAGCCTGTAAAGCTAGAATCAGTGGGGCTTTCTGATGGATTAAATGTGATGAATGACGGAAATGAAGGGATCACAAAGATTCTGAGGCTTGTGGGTTGAGCAGTGAGATGAGCAAAGAAGACATTTACTAAGATGGTGAAGGTATGGGGAACGAGTTTGAACTAGAAATTCAATTTGGGGTTCATGAAGCTGTTGAGTCATTCAATGGACATTGGCTAACGTTGGTTATGAGTACCTGGGGTTGAGAGGAGACATCCATACTGGAGATAGCAATTTGGGAATCATCAAAACATAGGTGGTATTTAAAACTATTGGGTGGGATCATGGAAGAAAATGTGTAGAGAGAAAACAGAAGAAGAGGACGCTGGAATGACTCTGAGGGACACCAGCAAAGAGAGTTTGTGAAGGAGGCACCATCTCTGAGAAGGAGGAGGCAGTGAGGTAAGAGGAAAAGCAAGAATGCTTTGTGTCAGGAAGCCAAGAGAAGACTATAACAAGAAAAGGCTAACCTCCTCCTGGAATGCAGCTGAGAGGTAAGATAAGGACACAGAAAAGCTCTTTGAATTTGACAACAGAGAGAATGAAAATGACATTGACAAAAATAGTCTTAAATGTAAGTGAAAGCCAGATTGGAGCCCACTGAAGATGTTGCCAAACCCAGGTTCGTGTTCACAGTGAGGCCAAACAAACCTTAACGTTGGAGTTTGGAGCAGAGAAAGGTTTATTGCAAGCGCCACGCAAGGAGAATGAGTGGCTCAAAACCCCAAACTCCCTGATGGTTTTTGGGGAGAAGTTTTATAGGCAAAATTAGGGAAGAGGGCTGCAGGGTATGTGACTTTCTTTCTTTTTTTCTTTTTTTTTTTTTTTTTTG
>NW_006799310.1:495080-497143 GCF_000442215.2 Lipotes vexillifer
TTTTTTTTTTTTTGTGGTACGCGGGCCTCTCACCGCTGTGGCCTCTCCCGCCGCCGAGCACAGGCTCCGGACGCGCAGGCTCAGCGGCCATGGCTCACGGGCCCAGCCGCTCCGCGGCACGCGGGATCCTCCCGGACCGGGACTCGAACCCACATCCCCCGCGTCAGCAGGCGGACTCTCAACCACTGCGCCACCAGGGAAGCCCTGTGACTTTCTTTTGATTTGTTGGTGGGGAGGTGACAGGGTGGTGCTCCAGGTATCTCAGTCACCAGCCCTCTGGTTGCAACCAGTCTGGGGTCCACATACTTGTGCTCAGCCTGAAGTTACCGTCCGTCCTCTAATTGGGTGGAGCTCGGGAGTTCTCAGCTCCTGTGGAAGAACTCAGTATCCCATTGCTGCACATCCCCTGAGGAGGAACGAGGACCCTGGCCCATTGCTGTATAATCCCGAATTAGTAACTGTTTGAGTCTTCCCTTTTGAACTCAGAGAAGGTCTGGGAGTCTGAATGAAGTCAAAGCTACTAGAGAATATCGGGGAAGCAATGGAATGCTTTAGTTGAGAGGGGATGTCAACAATGTAGGAACAGGAGAGAAGGAGACAGTCTTGATGACAGCAGGAGGGATTGGATAAAGGGCCATGTGTGGGAGAGGGGCCTTCCTTCAGCAGGGGAGAGCGCTTTCTCCCCTGGACTCACAGAAAAGAGCAGTGCAGAGGCACATCTCTGTGTAGGTATGTTGCCAGAAGGGGGACCCCTTCCAGGGCCCAAGAGGGGGCTCTTGTCTAACACTCGGAAATGAATTGTCCCACGACACACATCCTGATAAAGCAAAAGACTTTATTGGGAAGGGGCATCCTGGCAGAGAGCAGCAGGGGAACTGCTCTGCCACGTGACTCACAGTCTCAGGTTTTACGGTAATGGGGTTAGTTTCTGGGTTGTCTCTGGCCAGTCATCTTTCTTGGTTCATATTTGGTCTGACTCAGGGTCCTGCCTTGGCATGTCTCAGCCAAGATGGATTCCAGCATGAGGGTTTCTGGGAGGTTGGCAGATGTCTACTCCCTCCTTGTGGCCCCTCCAGAATTCTCTCAGTTCTCAGCAGGAGCACCACGTTCCTCATTGGGACCTTGTGTTGTGAGAGAACTCATGCAAGCAGTTATCATCATGTCTGGCCAAGGATGGTGGTTTCGGTCAATGGTTCCCTAGCAAAGTCTTCAGCTGAGAGTGAAGGTGAAGACTGAGGAGGGGTGTGGAAGGTTAGAGGAAAAAGGAGATAAAATAAAAGAGGGTGTGGGAAAGTGAATCTAGCAGAAAAACAGAGTAGCGAGGGTTTCTGTGTCTTTTCGTGTGCTTGTTACCGAACCCAGGTTTATGTGCCTGCAGCACAGAGAGGCAAAACAAACTGAAAAGTTGGAGTCTGGAGCAGAGAAAGGTTTATTGCAGGCCCAAGCAAGTAGAATGAGTGACTCAATACCCCCAAACTCCCTGACTGTTTTGGGGGAGAAGTTTTATCAGCAAAATTGGGTATGAGGGCTACGGGGAGTGTGAATTTCTTCTGAGTGGTTAGTGGTGAGGTAACAGGGCTGCACTCCAGGAATATTGTGCTCAGCCTGAAGTAAACATCCTCCACCTGGGTGGGGCCTTAGTTCCTGCAGAAGAACTCAAGGATTTTGTTATGTATATCTCTTGAGGAGGAAGGAGATCTTGCTTTAATAGCTGCACTATTGTTTCTTGACTTCTCCTTTGTTTCTGCATTCCCTCACTCCCCTGATTAGTACCAGTTTGATTCTGCCTTTTAGTATTCAGGAAGGTCTAGGAGGCTGAATAAAGCCCATTTCCTACAAAAAAGAAACATGGAAAGGATTTGTACCTGGGAGGACCCCACAGGGTCCTGCTTGCTTTCAGTCTGTGATACAAATTTAAAGATAAACAAGTTTTACATTCATGATTTTTCTTTACCAATTTTCAGATGCCAGTGTATATATTAAGAAGGCAGATTAATCAGGGTTTTGACAAGAGAGTAGTATGGAGAGTTAAAAGGATAAGAGAGCTCAGGGTCTTTGGAAAG
>NW_006799310.1:497153-507849 GCF_000442215.2 Lipotes vexillifer
TAGTGTACCATGTTCTAGGCTAGTTGAGGGAAGGGCTGAAGGGTTGTAGCTGTGGGAATACATGAACAAGAGATCTGGTGGCTGAAAAGTGTGGTACTGTAATATTGTAAAATTAAGAGTTTAGAAGTAATGCAGTTTCTAGTAGTGATGAGGTCTAGGATAGGACCATGGGGATGAGTGGCTTATAGGATGGAGAGAAAGGTCATTGCTGATAAAGAAGTGAAGGAACCAGAGGATTCCCATTGCTTTTAGGATGAAGCTTAAATTCTTTAATAGGACACACACAGATGTTTGTGAAATGATTCCTGCTTAATTCTCAATCCAACCATCTCCTAATTCCAGACATTTTTCAGTGCATCTCCCTCTTCATATTCTCACTATTGCCTTCAGGTCTTTGTTCATGTTCCTTCATTCTGTCTAGAGCGCCCTAATCTCATTGTACTCTGCTTCTCATCCTCAGCTATGCGCATCTTTAAATTTTCCTACATATTATTTTTTCCATTAATATATACCTGAACATAGAATTCTGGGTGAGACATTCCTGTTTTTGCTTTCAGACGGACTCTGTACTTCCTCTTTTATAATTGCAAGTATGTTTCCACACTTGTCTGTATGATAGGGATTGTTAATATTTGTTTAGACTTGCTTATAGCATAGTACATGCTCAAAATTTGCAATTATTCCATTTGTATTTTGACGAAATATTGGGTGCAGAGTTCTATGCATTCATTCATTTATTCATTTGTTCAGTCAGTCATTTCTTTCATTTAACAAATTTCTACTAAGCACGTGCAAAGAGAGGAATGTGTGCCAGGAACTCTTTGAAGTGCCTGAGATACGTCAGTGAACAAAACAGACAGAAATCTTTGCCCTTAAGAGCTTACATTCTAGTGGAGGAAGACAGCTAACAAATCATGAGTGTAGTGTGTAAGTAAATTAGAAGACTGTAAGAATCTGATAAAGGCTGTGGGGGGAATGTAATACAGGAGGACTGGAGGTGGTTTTTGCTATTATAAATAAAGAGGTCATGGAAGGCTTCACTGAAAAGATGACATCTCAGGCTTCCCTGGTGGTGCAGTGGTTGAGAGTCCGCCTGCCAATGCAGGGGATACGGGTTCGTGCCCCCGTCCAGGAAGAGGCCACAACAGTGAGAGGCCCGCGTACCCCCCCAAAAAAAAGACATCTGAGCAAAGACCTAAAGAAGGTGAGGAAATTAATCATGTGGGTATCTGTGGGGAGAGCATTTTAGGCAGCTGGAAAAGGGAATGCAAAGGATCTAAGCAGGAAGACAGAGCACATAGATGGAGATATTGGTAAGTGGGAACTTGAGTGGTATGTTCAAAGGACAGCAAGGAGTCAGTGTGACTGGAGGGGTGTAAACAGAGAGAATAGTGACAGAAGAAGTCAGATAATGAGGTATATTTCATTGTAAGGTCTTTGGTGTTTACTCTGAGTGACAGGGGGAACAGGGAAGTGATATAATATGATTTACACTGTCAAAGGGTCATTGTGGCCACTGTGTTGAGAATAGACTAAAGGGGAAGGATAGAAGCAGGAAAGTCAGGAGGATAGTGTAACAGTCCTTGGAGGAGATAATGGTGGCTTGGCCCATGGTAGTAGCATGGTGGTAAAGACAAGTGGTTGAATTCTGGATATCTTTTAAAGATAGAGCCAAATGGATTTCCTGACAGAATAAAGGGGTATGAGGCAGAGGGAATAAGGATGACTCCAAGGTTTTTGCCTGGGCTTGCGGAGGGATGGGATCATCATTAACTGAGGTAGGAAGTCTGTGGGTGAGTTAGGTTCTTGGGGGAAGATCAGACGCTAAATTTTAAACATCTTGAGTTCGTGATGTGAATGAGATCTTCAAGTGGAGAGCTTTTAATTGGATAAACAAACTTAGATTTCAGGAGCTAAGCTTGGGCTGGAGATGTACGTTTGGGATGTACATTAGTATATAGACAGTACTTAAACCCTGACTGGATGAGGTTGCCAAGGGAGTGAGTAGGGAAGAGGACAGGACCAAAGAGAGTGGGCCCTGAGACTCTCCAATGTTAAGATATCTGAGAGAAGACGAGGAACCAGTAAAAGAGACCGAGAAGGACCAAACTCTGAAGTGGGAGGAAAGCCAAGTGGATGGGTGTCCTAGAAGCTAATGAGAGTCGATGAATGCTGACAATAGCATAATAAGATGGGAACTCAGAAAAGACCAAATATTTAGCATTGGAAAGCTTGACAGGAACAGTTTCAGTGGAGTGATGGGTGTGAAAGCTGGACTAGAGTAGATTTGAGAGTATCAGAGGAGAGGGTTAGGAGACAGTAGTTACTAGCAAATGGGAGCAGAGCAGTATTTCCAGGAGGTAGGATTATGCTAATGGGAATGCTAATAGGAATGATCCAGAAGAATGAAACAGGAGGGAAAGGAGGACAGTTGGAGGAAGGAGGCTAGAAGGGATGGGGTCTAAAGCACAAGGGCAGGGGCTGGCTTTTCCATAGGAGCACAGACACTTCATCTGTAGCAAATGTGAGCAGGTAGAGTAAAGGTGAAAATACTGCTAAGTGGGCAGATGTGGTAGAGGCAGAAATTCTTATGCTTAAAATTTCTCAAAGTAGCAAAGAACTCAGCCGAGACAGGATAGGAAGGAGATAGTATAGGTTTATGTAGAGAAATTGGTATGAAATATTTTATTAGAGAGTGCATTACATGGACAAGGGTTGAAATACGTATGTATATTAGATCAATCTTGTAGCAGTATTGCCAAATATTTATATACTTATTAATTTAGGGTTTGTTTGATCCAATCACTGAGAAAGTTAATATTAAAATCTCATTGTAATAGAGGATTTGTCAAGTTGCTCAGGTAGGTCTGTCAAATTCTGCTTCACATAGTTGGAAGTTATTTTCTAAGTTGAGATTTATATTCTCAGTGAATCAAACCTTGTGTCATGCAGCAAACCTCTTTAACTTTGGTGATGTTCTTGGAGTTTCTTTGGCTACATTAGCTTTCTTTTGGGTGGTATTTCACACCTGTAGTTTTAGCCTTTTTATGTCCTTATGTTTCGGGTGTTTGAAACAGTATGTAGCTGAATTTGGTTTTGTTTAATACAGTCTGTGTGAGGTAGACAAGAAAGTTGTGGGGGAAGGGAGGAGTGCTAGAGACATCGTATTCTACTTCAGAATTGGATTTGGAAAAGAACATCAAGGACAGTGAAGGGGTGGTAGCAATCTGAAAGAGAAAAGGAAAGCAGGTTAAAATCCACGCGCTTGTTGGCAAAAGGAAAGCAGAGCATGAGAGCTATCCTCTACCCTACAAGCGTTCCAGTAGAGATGAGAAGGATACTTTGAATATTAGATGACTGCAGGGACACGTGTGAGCTGCACATGGGGCCAAACCTATGTGGGGCAGAGAGAGAGTCCACCTCCAGCAGATCCAGGTTAATGGTGTGGAATGGGCTCGCTGGGCTCTGTTCTCCCTGAAGAGGATCTCTGAGGCAACAGGTTTACAGTCAGCAGGCAGAGAAAATCAGAACCTTGGGAGGAAGTGACTCCAGAACTACCATGTACTATAGGTCTTTTAATTAAGAATAGGCTTTAATAGACGCCATGGCTTTTATAATGCAATGATCCAATCATTAACCAACTATGTATCTATTACTTGAGTCAGGCACTGGGTTGTGTGGTGGGGAATCAAAACAAGGTGAGCAACAAACCTCAACAAACCTAGGAGGTTTATGACTCTTGAAACATAATCATTAGATTTTCTTCTTTTTTTAAAAAAATATTTATTTTATTTATTTTTGGTTGTGTTGGGTCTTCATTGCTGCACTCCGGCTTTCTCAGTTGCGGTGAGTGGGGGCTATTCTTCGTTGAGGCTTCTCATTGCTGTGGCTTCTCTTGTTGCGGAGCACAGGCTCTAGGCACGCAGGCTTCCGTAGTCGTGGCACATGGGCTCAGTAGTTGTGGCTGGCGGGCTCTAGAGTGCAGGGTCAATAGTTGTGGCACACGGGCTTCATTGCTCCGCGGCATGTGGGATCTTCCCGGGCCAGGGCTCTAACCCGTGTCCCCTGCATTGGCAGGTGGATTCTTTTTTTTTTTTTTACATCTTTATTGGAGTATAATTGCTTTACAATGGTGTGTTAGTTTCTGCATCATAACAAAGCGAATCAGCCATACATATACATATGTTCCCATATCTCTTCCCTCTTGCGTCTCCCTCCCTCCCACCCTCCCTATCCCACCCCTCCAGGCGGTCACAAAGCACCGAGCTGATCTCCCTGTGCTATGAGGCTGCTTCCCACTAGCTATCTACCTTACGTTTGGGAATGTATATATGTCCATGACTCTCTCCCTCTTTGTCACAGCTTACCCTTCCCCTTCCCCCTATCCTCAAGTCCATTCTCTAATAGGTCTGTGTCTTTATTCCTGTCTTACCCCTAGGTTCTTCATGACATTTTTATTTTCTTAAATTCCATATATATGTGTTAGCATATGGTATTTGTCTCTCTCTTTCTGACTTACTTCACTCTGTATGACAGACTCTAGGTCTATCCACCTCATTACAAATAGCTCAATTTCGTTTCTTTCTATGGCTGAGTAATATTCCATTGTATATATGTGCCACATCTTCTTTATCCATTCATCTGATGATGGACACTTAGGTTGTTTCCGTCTCCGGGCTATTGTAAATAGAGCTGCAATGAACATTTTGGTACATGACTCTTTTTGAATTATGGCTTTCTCAGGGTATATGCCCAGTAGTGGGATTGCTGGGTCATATGGTAGTTCTATTTGTAGTTTTTTAAGGAACCTCCATACTGTTCTCCATAGTGGCTGACCCAATTCACATTCCCACCAGCAGAGAAAGTGTCCCCTTTTCTCCACACCCTCTCCAGCATTTATTGTTTCTAGATTTTTTGATGATGGCCATTCTGACTGGTGTGAGGTGATATCTCATTGTACTTTTTATTTGCATTTCTCTAATGATTAATGATGTTAAGCATTCTTTCATGTGTTTGTTGGCAGTCTGTATATCTTCTTTGGAGAAATGTCTATTTAGCTCTTCTGCCCATTTTTGGATTGGGTTGTTTGTTTTTTTGTTATTGAGCTGCATGAGCTGCTTATAAATTTTGGAGATTAATCCTTTGTCAGTTGTTTCATTGGCAAATATTTTCTCCCATTCTGAGGGTTGCCTTTTGGTCTTGTTTATGGTTTCCTTTGCTGTGCAAAAGCTTTGAAGTTTCAGTAGGTCCCATTTGTTTATTTTTGTTTTTATTTCCATTTCTCTAGGAGGTGGGTTAAAAAGGATCTTGCTGTGATTTATGTCATAAATCACAGCATATGTCATTTATGTCTGCCTATGTTTTCCTCTAAGAGTTTGATAGTTTCTGGCCTTACATTTAGGTCTTTAATCCATTTTGAGCTTATTTTTGTGTATGGTGTTAGGGAGTGATCTAATCTCATACTTTTACATGTACCTCTCCAGTTTTGCCAGCACCAATTATTGAAGAGTCTCTCCTTTCTCCACTGAACATTCCTGCCTCCTTTATCAAAGATAAGGTGACCATATGTGCGTGGGTTTATCTCTGGGCTTTCTATCCTGTTCCATTGATCTATACTTCTGTTTTTGTGCCAGTACCATACTGTCTTGATTACTGTAGCTTTGTAGTATATTCTGAAGTCAGGAAGCCTGACTCCTCCAGCTCTGTTTTTCGTTCTCAAGATTGCTTTGGCTATTCGGAGTCTTTTGTGTTTCCATACAAATTGTGAAATTTTTTGTTCTAGTTCTGTGAAAAATGCCAGAGGTAGTTTGATAGGGATTGCATTGAATCTGTAGATTGCTTTGGGTAGTAGAGTCATTTTCACAATGTTGATTCTTCCAATCCAAGAACATGGTATGTCTCTGCATCTATTTGTATCACCTTTAATTTCTTTTATCAATGTCTTAAAATTTTCTGCATACAGGTCTTTTGTCTCCTTAGGTAGGTTTATTCCTAGATATTTTATTCTTTTTCTTGCAATGGTAAATGGGAGTGTTTTCTTGATTTCACTTTCAGATTTTTCATCATTAGTGTATAGGAATGCCAGAGATTTCTGTGCATTAATTTTGTATCCTGCTACTTTACCAAATTCATTGAATAGGTCTAGTAGTTTTTTGGTGGCATCTTTAGGCTTCTCTATGTGTAGTAGTATCATGTCATCTGCAAACAGTGACAGCTTTACTTCTTCTTTTCCGATTTGGATTCCTTTTATTTCCTTTTCTTCTCTGATTGCTGTGGCTAAAACTTCCAAAACTATGTTGAATAAGAGTGGTGAGAGTGGGCAACCTTGTCTTGTTCCTGATCTTAGTGGAAATGCTTTCAGTTTTTCACCATTGAGGAGGATGTTGGCTGTGGGTTTGTCATATATGGCCTTTATTAGGTTGAGGAAAGTTCCCTCTATGCCTACTTTCTGCAGGGTTTTTATCATAAATCGGTGTTGAATTCTGTCAGAAGCTTTCTCTGCATCTACTGAGATGATCATATGGTTTTTCTTCTTCATTTTGTTAATATGGTGTATCACATTGACTGATTTGCATATATTGAAGAATCCTTGAATTCCTGGAATAAACCCCACTTGATCATGGTGTATGATCCTTTTAATGTGCTGTTGGATTCTGTTTGATAGTATTTTGTTGAGGATTTTTGCATCTATGTTCATCAGTGATATTGGCCTGTAGTTTTCTTTCTTTGTGACATCCTTGTCTGGTTTTGGTATCAAGGTGATGGTGGCCTCGTAGAATGAGTTTGGGAGTGTTCCTCCCTCTGCTATATTTTGGAAGAGTTTGAGAAGGATAGGTGTTAGCTCTTCTCTAAATGTTTGATAGAATTCGCCTGTGAAGCCATCTGGTCCTGGGCTTTTGTTTGTTGGAAGATTTTTAATCACAGTTTCAATTTCAGTGTTTGTGATTGGTCTGTTCATATTTTCTATTTCTTCCTGATTCAGTCTTGGCAGTTTGTGCATTTCTAAGAATTTGTCCATTTCTTCCAGATTGTCCATTTTATTGGCATAGAGTTGCTTGTAGTAATCCCTCATGATTTTTTTTATTTCTGCAGTGTCAGTTGTTACTTCTCCTTTTTCATTTCTGATTCTATTGATTTGAGTCTTCTCCCTTTTTTTCTTGATGAGTCTGGCTAATGGTTTATCAATTTTGTTTATCTTCTCAAAGAACCAGCTTTTAGTTTTATTGATCTTTGCTATTGTTTCCTTCATTTCTTTTTCATTTATTTCTGATCTGATTTTTATGATTTCTTTCCTTCTGCTAACTCTGGGGTTTTTTTGTTCTTCTTTCTCTAATTGCTTGAGGTGCAAGGTTAGGTTGTTTATTCGAGATGTTTCCTGCTTCTTAAGGTGGGCTTGTATTGCTATAAACTTCCCTCTTAGAACTGCTTTTGCTGCATCCCATAGGTTTTGGGTCGTTGTATCTCCATTGTCATTTGTTTCTAGGTATTTTTTAATTTCCTCTTTGATTTCTTCAGTGATCACTTCGTTATTAAGTAGTGTATTGTTTAGCCTCCATGTGTTTGTATTTTTTACTGCTCTTTTCCTATAATTGATATCTAATCTCATGGCGTTGTGGTCGGAAAAGATACTTGATATAATTTCAATTTTCTTAAATTTACCAAGGCTTGATTTGTGACCCAAGATATGATCTATCCTGGAGAATGTTCCATGAGCACTTGAGAAAAATGTGTATTCTGTTGTTTTTGGATGGAGTGTCCTATAAATATCAATTAAGTCCATCCTGTTTAATGTATCATTTAAAGCTTGTGTTTCCTTATTTATTTTCATTTTGGATGATCTGTCCATTGGTGAAAGTGGGGTGTTGAAGTCCCCTACTATGAATGTGTTACTGTCGATTTCCCCTTTTATGGTTTTTGCCTTATGTATTGAGGTGCTCCTATGTTGGGGGCATAAGTATTTACAATTGTTATATCTTCTTCTTGGATCGATCCCTTAATCATTATGTAGTGTCCTTCTTTGTCTCTTCTGATAGTCCTTATTTTAAAGTCTATTTTGTCTGATATGAGAATTGCTACTCCAGCTTTCTTTTGGTTTCCATTTGCATGGAATATCTTTTTCCATCCCCTTACTTTCAGTCTGTATGTGTCTCTAGGTCTGAAGTGGGTCTCTTGTAGACAGCATATATATGGGTCTTGTTTTTGTATCCATTCAGCCAATCTGTGTCTTTTGGTGGGAGCATTTAGTCCATTTACATTTAAGGTAATTATCGATATGTATGTTCCTATTCCCATTTTCTAAATTGTTTTGGGTTCGTTATTATAGGACTTTTCCTTCTCTTGTGTTTTTGTCTAGAGAAGTTCCTTTAGCATTTGTTGTAAAGCTGGTTTGGTGGTGCTGAACTCTCTCAGCTTTTGCTTGTCTGTAAAGGTTTTAATTTCTCCATCAAATCTGAATGAGATCCTTGCTGGGTAGAGTAATCTTGGTTGCAGGTTTTTCTCCTTCATCACTTTCAGTATGTCCTGCCACTCCCTTCTGGCTTGTAGAGTTTCTGCTGAGAGATCAGCTGTTAACCTTATGGGGATTCCCTTGTGTGTTATTTGTTGTTTTTCCCTTGCTGCTTTTAATATGTTTTCTTTGTATTTAATTTTTGACAGTTTGATTAATATGTGTCTTGGCGTATTTCTCCTTGGATTTATCCTGTATGGGACTCTCTGTGCTTCCTGGACTTGATTAACTATTTCCTTTCCCATATTAGGGAAGTTTTCAACTATAATCTCTTCAAATATTTTCTCAGTCCCTTTCTTTTTCTCTTCTTCTTCTGGAACCCCTATAATTTGAATGTTGGTGCGTTTAATGTTGTCCCAGAGGTCTCTGAGACTGTCCTCAGTTCTTTTCATTCTTTTTTCTTTATTCTGCTCTGCAGTAGTTATTTCCACTATTTTATCTTCCACGTCACTTATCCGTTCTTCTGCCTCAGTTATTCTGCTATTGACCCCATCTAGAGTATTTTTAATTTCATTTGTTGTGTTGTTCATCGTACTTGTTTCATCTTTAGTTCTTCTAGGTCCTTGTTAAATGTTTCTTGCATTTTGTCTATTCTATTTCCAAGATTTTGGATCATCTTTAGTATCATTATTCTGAATTCTTTTTCAGGTAGACTACCTATTTCCCTTCATTTGTTAGGTCTGGTGGGTTTTCATCTTGCTCCTTCATCTGCTGTGTGTTTTTCTGTCTTCTCATTTTGCTTATCTTACTGTGTTTGGGGTCTCCTTTTTGCAGGCTGCAGGTTCGTAGTTCCTGTTGTTTTTGGTGTCTGTCCCCAGTGGCTAAGGTTGGTTCAGTGGGTTGTGTAGGCTTCCTGGTCGAGGAGACTAGTGCCTGTGTTCTGGTGGATGAGGCTGGATCTTGTCTTTCTGGTGGGCAGGTCCACGTCTGGTGGTGTGTTTTGCAGTGTCTGTGGATTTATTATGATTTTAGGCAGCCTCTCTGCTAATGGGTGGGGTTGTGTTCCTGTCCTGCTAGTTGTTTGGCATAGGGTGTCCATCACTGTAGCTTGCTGGTCATTGAGTGAAGCTGGGTGCTGGTGTTGAGATGGAGGTCTCTGGGAGATTTTCACTGTTTGATATTATGTGGAGTTGGGAGGTCTCTTGTGCACCAGTGTCCTGAATTTGGCTCTCCCACCTCAGAGGCACGGCATTGACTCCTGGCTGCAGCACCAAGAGCCTTTCATCCACACGGCTCAGAATAAAAGAGAGAAAAAGTAGAAAGAAAGAATTATTAGAAGTAGGAAGAAAGAAAGAAAGGAGGGAGGGAGGGAGGAAGGAAGGAAGGCGGGAAGGAAGGAAAAAAGAAAGAAAGAAAGAAGATAAAGTAAAATAAAGTAAGATATAATATAATAAAGTTATTAAAATAAAAAATAATTATTAAGAAAATAAAAATGGCTGGATAGAACCCTAGGACAAATGGTGGAAGCAACGCTATACAGACAAAAATCTCACACAGAAGCATACAGATTCACACTCACAAAAAGAGTTAAAGGGCAAAAAATCATAAATCTTGCTTTCAAAGTCCACCTCCCCAATTTGGGATGATTCCTTGTCTATTCATGTATTCCACACATGCAGGGTACATCAAGTTGATTGTGTAGCTTTAATCCGCTGTTTCTGAGGCTGCTGGGAAAGATTTCCCTTTCTCTTCTTTGTTCTCACAGCTCCCAGGGGCTCAGCTTTGGATTTGGTCCCGCCTCTGCGTGTAGGTCAACGGAGGGCGTCTGTTCTTCGCTCAGACAGGACGGGGTTAAAGGACCAGCTGACTCCGGGACTCTGGCTCACTCAGGCCAGGGGGAGGGAGGGGCAAGGAGTGTGTGGTGAGCCTGCGGCGGCAGAGGACAGCGTGACGTTGCACCAGCCTGAGGCGCAGTTAGTTCTCCTGAGGAAGTTGTCCCTGGATCACGGGACCCTGGCAGTGGCGCGTCTCTGGAGCTCGTTTAAGCAGCGCTCTTAATCCCCTCTCCTCGCGCACCAGGAAACAAAGAGGGAAGAAAGTCTCTTGCCTCTTCGGCAGGTCCGGACTTCTCCCCGGACTCTCTCCCGGCTAGTCGTGGCGCACTAACCCCTTCAGGCTGTGTTCACGCCACCAGCCCCAGTCCTCGCCCTGAGCTCCGACTGAAGCCCGAGCCTCAGCTCCCAGTCCCGC
>NW_006799310.1:507916-529219 GCF_000442215.2 Lipotes vexillifer
TCCTCCGCGGCTCCGAAGCTCCCCGCTCCGCCTCCCGCAATCTCTGTCCGCGAAGGGGCTTCCTAGTGTGTGGAGACCTTTCCTCCTTCACAGCTCCCTCCCACTGGTGCAGGTGCCGTCCCTATCCTTTTGTCTCTGTTTATTCTTTTTTTCTTTTGCCCTACCCAGGTATGTGGGGGAGTTTCTTGCCTTTGGGAGGTCTGAGGTCTTCTGCCAGCATTCAGTAGGTGTTCTGTAGGAGTTGTTCCACATGTAGATGTATTTCTGGTGTATCTGTGGGGAGGAAGGTGACCTCCGCATCTTACTCTTCCGCCATCTTCCCCTCGTCCTAACGTGGCTGCAGTTGAAGGCCTCAGTTTCTTGCCACATGGATGTCTCCTTCGGGCTGCTTGAGTGTCCTCATGACATGGCAGCTGGCTTACCCCAGTATGAGTGATCTGGCCCACGGTCCCCAGGACTGTCGGAGCTTCGGCCGCCGTGGCCCCTCAGAGCCGGCAGCCTCAGTGAGGCCACCCTCCCCTCGGGCTCTGGGGCAGTTCCGTGACGGCAGAGGGAAGAGACCCCGAGCCGGGTGTTCCAACTCTGCGGAAACACGGGCTCCGTTCTTGGCAGGTGGATTCTTAACCACTGCGCCACCAGGGAATCCCTATCCTTAGATTTTTCTGAAGCCATCCAGCAATTAGGAGAGCTTAGTCAAAGGTTTTTGAAAAAAATAGAGCTTGAGGGGTTTGCACTTTGCAGGGGGAAGGGTGGTCATGGGGGGTCCATCGCTCTGCCTGCCACAAAAGTAATGGCAATGGGTTTCATTTTGGAGGGAATCATGCTTATGACCAGCATGCTTATCTATGGGGCCCAATGGGGAAGTGACTAGAACTCTCGTTCTACACGCTAAAGCAGTGACTCTTGATTTGTTTGGGAATACGATATGATGAGAGCAGTGGACTCTCTAGATCAGTTGTTCTCCAGGGACATTGTAATGTCTGAAGTCTTTTTGATAGTCATGAGTGGGGCTGTGTTGGTGGCATCTTGTGGGTAGAGGCCAGAGATAATGCTAAACATCCTATAGTGCATAGGACAGCTCCCACAGCAAAGAGTTATCTGGCCCACAATCTCAATAATGCCAAGATTGAGAAACTCTACTCGAGATAAAGACGTGTGCATAGACCCACAAAACTTTGAACACAATTTAAATAAAGACAGGTCTACATATATACACGGAATTTTGAACACAATTTCAGGGGTTTCAAGGACTTCCTGAAGCCTATCAATAGACCAACTCCAAGTCAATTGATCTCAGGTCAAAACCCTCTGCTGGAAGGTTCTATGTAGTCCCATATCAGGAAGAAAGATAGACTTCTCTGAGCATTATTTTAAACAAATGAATTAAATTTTAGAATAGTATCAAAAATATGTTTAACGGTTTACAGTCTTTGAAATAAAGCACACATTTTTACAAAAACTTTCCATTTTATTTTCAAATCAATGTATATTTTAAGCCAAACATGATACAGATGTTTTTGATTCATATATTAATACATCAAGATGTTTTGAATGGGTCATTTAATGTTAGCAAAGTCTCCAAAGGGTCATTTAATTTTAAAGATAGGAGGTCATATTTTTCCATTAGAAAATTCACTAACATGGGTTCAAATCATGTTCAAGCACCCAGTCCCATTAGAATTTGGAAAAAACAAGTCATCTCTTCGTTATTTTATCATGCTTATGCAGTATGCAAATGCTTGGGGAATGACTTAAGACATGGCTAAATGGATCTTTGTTCTATTTTATCACCAATAAAGTTTAGGCTTTAAATCTTTTTGTAACTGTTGCCTCGTTAAAACAGTTAAAAATCCCAGGAAATGACCTAAAGTTCTTTGGTGAACAGTGTGCTAATAACTTTCATAAAAATCTCACTATTTGGAATTTATAAAACTTTCTGCTGCCGTCTAGGGATTCATTAAAAAGCTGATTATATCATTCCTGCATATATCTTGAAAGGCACATTTTACTGATCATTCAATAGTAGGCTCTGACTTCAGAAATGTTTTATTAAATACATGCTATTTACTATTCATTATCTGGGATTGAAAAGCAAACAGCTTTAAGAAAAAGCACTCTAAATCACTAAGCAATCTTTACATTTTTAATGTCATTGAACAACATAAATGTCAGTCCTTACGCTTTTAACTTTAGTTTGTATGTCTGTTTGATTGAACACAAAGGCATAGTATTTGTAGCATTATTTTCCCTCTGAATATGAAGCTTAAAATGCTAAGAATGATGATTATGACTGCAGTTAAAAATGTTCATTGACTATATTAATGTTTGAGAAGGGAAAAATGAAGAACTGAGGCAATTGTTTGGTTTTTATCCATTCAGTCATTCACTTGACAAATATTTATTTGTTCCAGGCTCTGAACTAGGAACTTGGGGTAATATAAAAATGAATTGAGCAGGGATCATCTCCTCAATGAGTTCACTATTCGAGGTGGGAGACAAGGTAGGACACTCATTCATTCATTCATTCAACAAATGTGTACTGAACACTTACTATGTTACAGGTGTAGTTCTAAGCCAGGGTTTCTGTCTGTTTCAAGCTTACACTGCGTGAGGAAAGTAGTGGGAAGGTCTGATAAGAGAATAATAGGAAGAAGGCTGTTCCTGTGGAGGAATATGAGCAATAATATTAATGACAGTGTCTCCTCTACTTGTTGAGTCTGTTGTGAGCCAGATACTGTGATAGGCTCATGCAATTCTCCAACATCCATTGAAGTAAGCATTATATAAAATGAGTAAACTGAGGCTTAAAGAGACTAGATATTTCATTCAAGGTCAGAAGCTATGTTTACTATTGATTGAATTTGCATAGATTATCTTCAGACTGAGATGCCTGTGCCTTATTATGTAAGTATTGAGGAGCTACCAAAGGCTCTTTAGCAGTGCTTTAGGAAGTTTGATTTGGCAGTATATATAGTATGAATATCAAAGAAGGATGCAAGAATATTGGAAAGTCACTGCCTCTGAAAGTTTTTCTTGATGATTCTCTGCAAGAGAGATGTCTGACAATCTATGGCACAAATACAGTTTGCCTTCTACATGTGGCACTTGATTATATTTGATTATATTTGATTTTGTATTTTACAGTGCCTTGTAGATATGTCTTTGAGGATATTATCTTCTTGAAAACTTTAGAAAAGATCTGTTCATCATATCTGTTTACAAATCCCCTCCATTGCTGAGGAGAACCCATGCCATATGATTTGAGCATGGGTGACTCCATCTTTCAGATGCAAAAGAGGACCCATGCCCCTGGACTAATTTGAGCACCCCAGTCCCCTGGCCATAGTGCTTAGTTCAGGAAGAGTTGTCCCTGGGGCTCCCCTGATGGCGCAGTGGTTGAGAGTCCGCCTGCCGATGCAGGGGACACGGGTTCGTGCCCTGGTCCAGGAGGATCCCACATGCTGCGGAGCGGCTGGGCCCGTGAGCCATGGCTGCTGAGCCTACGCGTCCGGAGCCTGTGCTCCGCAACAAAAAAAAAAAAAAAAAAAAAAAAAGAGTTGTCCCTGGTAATTGTCTGCTAGAACTACTGGGAAAGTTGCTTTCCTTCTGTGGCAGTTGCTAAGATAGCAGGATGTGGGTCTTTGGGGCTACAGGTATTCATCATGCCTAGAAGATCTGTACAAGATAGGAAGAATGAGCATATATGAGCACCTGGATTCCACTATGCTTGAAGCTAGAAACCTGTGAGCTTTTTGTTTATGTAAGCTAATGAAAAGCCTGTTTTGTTCAACTTGGTCTGAGATTGAGCCCTGACTAGTAGAATGACATGACATTGATTTCTTTTGTATCATTTATTGTGCCTTGACTATAAAGTACTAACTTGGTGAGCCCCAAACTTACTGAATTCAAACAATTAGGAATACATAGACAAAAATGCAAAATACTTACTGTCTTAGTTAACTATCAATACTTACTTCTATCTCAAGGGAAGATATTGCATCTCAAAATTCCCAAGGACATTGTAGTAGAATTTTACTTTTAAATAGAATTCTGACCTTTGGATTTTTGAGGCTACTTGTAGTACAGTTTTCCAAGGGAAATCCAGCAATTCAGATATACATATTAGAAGCTTGATAGAAACATTAAATATTAGGTTTATGAGAAGCAACTTAGGTATTCAGGTTTTGGATCACAGAACAACATTTTCATTTGAGGCAAAGAAATTAATAATATCTCATGAACCAGAAGCCTTGTGGAAATTTCAAAAATCATGAAGGCTGGTGAAGGATCAAGCTGGGATACTGAATTATTAAGCTGATGATACTCTGGGATGAAGCAATGGATGGAGATAGCGATGGAAGTTGAGTCATATTTGCATAAAACCATTGCCTTGTAACATGCACAGCAGGGTGAGCATCGGGTAAAATCTATTAGAGGACTGTTGCTATAAGTGTAAGAAATTGAACAAATATCACAGGTTCTTAGTTGGACTGAATGATCTCCACAAATGAGTTCAAGAAAGTTTCCATGAAGTCAGAGACCATGGCTCATGGCTTTGTAACTGAGAGTGGGAGGTCACCAACAGAAGCTTTCTTCATTTTCCTGGAAAAAGAGCAGAAATTTCCTTCACTTATTACCAGTATATAAGCAATCAGCAGTATTTGCTTAGTACTAATTATATGCTAATTATATCCAGTTTTTTCTCTCATTTATTCCATCCCCAAACCATGCTGCATGCTGCATGCCAATGACATATTATTCCTAAAATAATCATGATAGCTATTGGTATCCCATGCTTTAGATACCTTAAATTTATTTCTCACTCCCAGTTTAAATCCAATAGAAATATTAGGAACTTTTCTCTGAGAACTGCCTCTTCACCATATTTATTTCTCACTTCAATTGATAATATATCTGTCTTTGCCACTCAGTCACCTAATGTAAGCAGGCCTTAAAATTGCTCTTCAGATGTCTCAGAGTTTGGGCTACATTTAGGGAGTTTTCAGCAGTGGGGTTATACGATAGACTTAACATTTTATATGTACTGCCAGCCAGATAATCCTGGACCTGACTTCATTCATTGCCTGTGGTGTGCTTTTTTTAATGCTATTTTTAATAGCTTTATTAAGGTATAATTTATATATAATAAACTACACATATTTAAAGTGTATAAAATGATATAAATGATAAATTTTGACATATTTATGCACCTGTGAAACATAACCACAATCAAGATAATTAAAATATGCATCACCCCTCAAAGTTCCCTCATGCCCATTTGTAATCCCTTTTTCCAGTTTCTCTCCACTCTTTCTCAACCCCAAGCCTAAATAACCACTGTTCTGCTTTCCTTTAATTTACTTTTTCATTTCCCAGAATTTTATATAACCTGAAACCATACAGTATGTACTCTTCTGTGTGCCTTCTTTTACTCACCATAATTATTTTGAGATTCATCCACGTAGCAAATCAATAGTTCATTCTTTTATATTGCTGCATAATATTCCATCATATGGACTTATTACAGTTTATTATTTTTCATTCATCTGTTGACAGCCTGCTTGTATTATTTCACTTTTTAGCTATGACAAATAAAGCTACTAAAACATTTGTGCACAAATGTTCATATGAATATATACTTTAATTTTTATTGAGTGAATACTTAGAAGCAGGATGGTGAATCATAGCACTTCTCTTCAACATTATACTGGAGATTCTAGCTTCTTCAGTATGGCAAGAAGAAATAAAAGGCACCCAGATTGGAAAGAAAGAAGTAAAATTGTCTTTATTTACAAAAGACATGATCTTTTAAGTAGAAAATTCAATTGAATGTACAAACATCTATTAGATCTAATATATTAGTTTAACAAGGTTTCAGGATACAAGATCAATATGCAAAAAAATTGTATTTCTATATACTGGTATGAAATAATCAGAAATTGAAGTTTTAAAAATACCATTTACAATAGTATTTAAAATTATTAAAAACTTAGACTAAAATGAGTCTATTACCCCACACCACAAAGCAATTCTTGTATACCATTCATTTATGTCCTACAATTCAACTTATTTCTGCCCCTATCTACCTAGAGAATGCATCATATCTCAGGAGTTAAGGGCGCTGTCCTACAAGACTGCCCACCCCACCCAACTGTAGATGCCAGTTGCAGGCCCAGGTTGTCACCTGTGCTTCTTACTGACTGGCTATAAACAGGAGCTTCCTTCTACCCCTTCCTTGAGTTTGATTAATTTGCTAGAGCAGCTCACAAAACTCAGAGAAACATTTTACTTACTAGATCACCAGTTTATTATAAAAGGATATAATGAACTCAGGAACAGCCAGACAGAAAAGACGCTTAGGGCAAAGTGTGGGGAAAGAGGGGGGAGCTTCCATGCCCTGAGTGCACCACTCTCCCAAGATCTCCACGTGTTCACTAACCCAGAAGCTGTCCAAACCCCATCTTTTGGGGTCATTATGGAGGCTTCATTACATAGCCATAATTGATTAAATTATTGGCCATTGGTCACCAATTCAACCTCCAGCCCCTCTCCCATTCCTAGAGGTCAGGGGGATGGGACTGAAAGTCTAATTCTCTAATCACATGGTTGATTCCCTTGGTAACCAGCCCCCATCCTTAAGTGCTTTCGAGAAATCACCTCATTAACATAAACTCAGGTGTGGTTGAAAGGGGTTTGTTATGAATATCAAGATAACTTTATCACTCTTACCACTTAGAAAACTCCAAGGGTTTAGCACCAAGGGTGCTAGGAACCAGGACAAAGACCAAATATATGGGCTTCCCTGGTGGCACAGTGGTTGAGAATCTGCCTGCCAATGCAGGGGACACGGGTTCGATCCCTGGTCTGGGAAGATCCCACATGCCGCGGAGCAACTGGGCCTGTGAGCCACAATTACTGAGCCTGCACATCTGGAGCCTGTGCTCCGCAACAACAGAGGCCGCGATAGTGAGAGGCCCGTGCACCGCGATGAAGAGTGGCCCCCGCTTGCCACAACTAGAGAAAGCCCTCGCACAGAAACGAAGACCCAACACAGCCATAAATAAATAAATTAATTAATTAAAAAAAGAAAAAAGGCCAAATATACAGTTCTTACTATAAATCACATCACAGGGACAATTCTGATAAAATATGTGAAAGATCTGTAAGTTGAAACCTGCAAAACATTGCTGAGAGAAATTTAAAAAGACCTCAGTAAATGGAAAAATATACATGTTCAGAGACAGCAGATGTAAATTTGACTCAAATTGATTTTTAGATTCAATGCAAGCTCAATCAAAATCCCAGAAGGCTTTTAGTCAGAAATTGACAAGACTTTTAGTTCTGAAATTCATATGGAAATGCAAAGGACCTAGTATAGCAAAAATAGTTCTGAAATAGAAGACCAAAGTTAGAAGATAAACAGTAGCTAATTTCAAGACTTACAAAACTGGAATAATGAAGAAAATGTGGAATTCTACAAAGATGCAAAGGCATTTAAGTGGAGAAAAGATAGTCTTTTCAGTAAATTATGCTTGAACAATTGGATATCCACATGCAAAAAAATACTAGCTTTGATCATCCCATGCATAATATATAAAAATAATTCAAATAGATCACAAACCTAAATATTAAACCTAAAAATATTAGGGGGTGATGTCATCAAGATGGTGACATATGTTGTTCCTGACCTTAGTCTCACTCACAAGAAGACCAACTAGCAACTATCCATAGACAAGACACAGTTATGAAAATCCCAGAACCTGAGGATGAGGCTGAAGCACGCTTCTGGACAACAGAGACCAGGAAGGACTACATTAGAAGGGTAAGAAGAGCACTACACTTTGACCACATTGCTTCTACCCTGGCTGACAAAGTGCAACACATAGAGAGACCCCCTGGGTTATTGTAACAATAAGTAATACAAATGCAACCACTGTAGGTGTTTTAATGGTTTAGCAGTACACTTGGCAAAGTAGGAGGGCAGGGAAGTTGGGATGAGTAATGTATATGAAAAGCCATCAAGAAGAAAAGGCTAAAAAAAGAAGTTTAAAGAACATCTTGGTAATTTTGCCATTATTATCATAACTAAAGTTTCTATTTTATAAATAAATTTTCTGTATGAATGTGTGTATTCTGGTGTGATTTTTAGAAAGATATAAGGAATCATTAAAAAAGACAAAACAGACAACCTACAGAATGGGAGGAAATATTTGCAAATGATGCAACAGACAAGAGCTTAATCTCCAAAATATACAAACAGCTCATACAACTCAACAACAAAAAAACAAACAACCCGATTGAAAAATGGACAGAAGATCTTAATAGACATTTCTCCAAAGAACACATACAGATGGCCAGTAAGCACATGAAAAAATGCTCAGCATCACTAATTATTAGAGAAATGCAAATCAAAATTACAATGAGGAACCACCTCACACCGGTCAGAATGGCCATCATTAAGTGGTCTACAAATAACAAGTGCTGGAGAGGGTGTGGAGACAGGGAGCCCTCCTACACTACTGGGGGGAATCTAAGTTGGTGCAGCCACTATGCAAAACAGTGTGGAGGTTCCTCAGAAAACTAAAAATAGAATTACCATATGATCCAGCAATCCCACTCCTGGGCATATACCCAGACAAAACTACAATTCAAAAAGATACATGCACCCCTATGTTCATAGCAGCACTATTCATAGTAGCCAAGTCATGGACCTAAATGTCCATTAACAGATGAATGGACAAAGAAGATGTGGTATATATATACACACACAATGAAATACTACTCAACCATAAAAAGGAATGAAATAATGCCATTTGCAGCAACATGGGTGCAACTAGAGATTATCATACAAAGTGAAGTCAGAAAGAGAAAGACAAATACCATATGATAATCACTTATATGTGGAATCTAAAGTATGGCACAAATGAACCTATCTGTGAACAAAACAGTAACAGGCTCACAGACATAGAGAACAGACTTGTGGTTGCCAAGGGGGGTGGGGGAGGGAAGGAAGGGGAACGTGGGATTAGCAGATGTAAACGATATATACAGGGTGGATAAACAAGGTCCTACTGTATAGCACAGGGAACTATATTCAACATCCTGTGATAAACCAGAATGGAAAAGACTATAGGTATAGAAGAATGCCTTTACGTGTATAACTGAGTCACTTTGCTGTATAGCAGAGATCGGCACAACACTGTAAATCAACTAGACTTCAACAACAAAAAAAGCACAAAAGAACGACACAAAGTCTATTCACCTTGTATATTAAAAAGTGTATAAAAAAACCAAACAAACAAAAAAAGAAGTATATGAAGAGCCACCAAGAAGAAAATGTTAATATATCAAAGGTAGAAGAGTTGAGTTTAATATACTCAGAGGAGGCGTATAAACATGAATAGATGTTCTGGTTACGATTTAATATTGAAAAGATCAATTGCTTGATTTATCCATTTGACATTTCGGTGTTTTAGTATTTTGAGTATATGTTCATGACTCTTTTGTCCGTGTGCTTATGTCCACAAAAGTTCAACATTTCAAAGTTGGTTGTTTAGAATTTTTCTTTTGAACCCCTTAAGAAATGTTGGTTGTAAGCCAAGAAAAGCTCATAGGTACCCTACCCGATAACCATTCAATTCCTTTTGGGGAAGAATGCCAGGCATTTTTGAGATAATTTTATTATTCCTTGTGCTAATGGGCAGAGGCTTCATTGTGCTGAGTTGACGGAATAAATGAATGTGATCCTTCTGCCTGTCTTGCTTCTTTGAGGCTAGAGTAAGAGGATGTGGACCACATTCCTGGGATGTTCCTCTTTCTTCCATGGTGCTGGAAAGTTGGTGTAAGTTTGGGGAGCTGCCCCTCTATTGCGCTGGCCTTCTTTCCTTGGCTCACCTCTGACACCTCTGACTCCTTGTCTCACATGCCTAGGTAAGTAAATCCGAGGAGCTCACATGGGCTAGGTGGGGTGGGCGGGCTAAGCCAGCTCTTTTCTAGGCGTTAGTAGGCCCTCCCTTTCTGGCTTGCTACTGCTTCTGTTCTGTTCTCTCTTCTTCTGGCAGTCAGAGTCCTCTGGATCAACCTTTTCTTGCTTTGAAGTGGAAGGAGCTGAGATGAATGCTTGAGGGGGGATTGAGGCAAAGTCGGGTTTTGGTTTTATTGAGTTTGAGGTCTCTCAGCCCTCCTTTACGCAGGCAGGAGTCCTCCAGGCAGTCACACTGGAGTTCTAGGTTGAAGTTTGTGTCTAAATCCCTTGTTAGACATAGTGTTCTATTGACTAGTGAGCCCTCACGGTTACATTTTCTCTGGGAGTCTGACTGGGAGGGGTGGTTGATTGAGGGCAGTATTTAGGTGTCTGGAACTTATGCCATTAACCTCTCCCAATGCAGATATCTATTGGTATCCCATTTAATGCAACTTACAGTGGTGAAAAAGAAGTTTACAGAAAACCCACATAGCTAAGTCCTATTTAGAGTATTCCGTCAGAGTGCTTTCCTTGATGTTCGCCTAGGCACTTGTAATTTATTAGCTTTCTTTGTAACATAAGATAAGGTATTCTAGGAGACAAAACTTCTCTGAATTGAGAACAAAAGACGGTTTTATCAGTGGGAATTGAGAGGCTTAAGATCTGGATTTCTCTCCTCACTCCACAATTGAAATGTTTAGATATTTATAATTTAAGGGATCCTAAAACAGGGATGCCTTCATCCCCTAAATCCAAATGTGTATCTTACATATGCTTATAAATACATATTTGGATATAAGTTTCTATATAAACTATCTATATAAGTATACAAAACTGTGGCCAAACTATATAATTTAAAAATTAAGAATTTAAGCTTGAGATAATCACATGTGTGGACCTTTCTGGAAATCAGTTACTTTTACATCATGTTTGCATGGTGGATATGTTGGGTTTTTTTATATACAGCAGGTTCTTATTAGTTATCTATTTTATACATATTAGTGTATATATGTCAATCCTGACCTCCCAATTCATCCCACCACCACCAGCCCTTCCCCCTCCCTCCCCCTCCCCCGCTTTCCCCACTTGGTGTCTATAACGTTTGTTCTCTACATCTGTGTCTCTATTTCTGCCTTGCAAACCAATTCATCTGTACCATTTTTCTAGATTCCACATATATGAATTAATAGACAATATTTTTTTTCTCTTTCTGACTTACATCTCTCTGTATGACAGTCTCTAGGTCCATCCACTTCTCTACAAATGACCCAATTTTGTTCCTTCTTACGGCAGAGTAGTATTCCATCGTATATATGTACCATATCTTCTTTATCCATTCGTCTGTTGATGGGCATTTAGGTTGCTTCCATGACATGGCTATTGTAAATAGTGCTCCGATGAACAATGGGGTGCATGTATCTTTTTTTTTTTAACCATCTTTATTGGAGTATAATTGCTTTACATTCTTGTGTTAGTTTCTGCTGTGTAACAAAGTGAATCAGCTATACGTATACATATATCCCCATATCCCCTCCCTCTTGTGTCTCCCTACCACCCTCCCTATCCCACCCCTCTAGGTGGTCACAAGGCATCAAGCTGATCTCCCTGTGCTATGCGGCTGCTTCCCACTAGTTATCTATTTTACATTTGGTAGTGTATATATGTCCATGCCACTCTCTTACTTCTTCCCAGCTTACCCTTCCCCCTCCCCGTGTCCTCAAGTCCATTCTCTACATCTGCGTCTTTATTCCTGTCCTGTCCTGTCCTCATCTTTGCTTTCTTTCATCAGTGTCTTATAGTTTTCAGAGTACAGGTCTTTTACCTCCTTAGGTAGGTTTATTCCTAGGTACTTTATTCTTTTTGTTGCAATGGTGAATGGGATTGTTTCCTTAATTTCTTTTTCTGATCTTTCGTTGTTAGTGTATAGGAATGCAAGAGATTTCTGTGCATTAATTTTGTATCCTGAAACTTTACCAAATTCATTGATTAGCTCTAGTAGTTTTCTGGTGGCATCTTTAGGATTCTCTATGTATAGTATCATGTCATCTGCAAACAGTGACAGTTTTACTTCTTCTTTTCCAATTTGTATTCCTTTTATTTCTTTTTCTTCTCTGATTGCCGTGGCTAGGACTTCCAAAACTATGTTGAATAATAGTCGTGAGAGTGGACATCCTTGTCTTGTTTCTGATCTGAGAGGAAATGCTTTCAGTTTTTCACCATTGAGAATGATGTTTGCTGTGGGTTTGTCATACATGGCCTTTATTATGTTGAGGTAAGGTTCCTCTATGCCCACTTTCTGGAGAGTTATCATAAATGGGTGTTAAATTTTGTCAAAATCTTTTTCTGCATCTATTGAGATGATCATATGGTTTTTATTCTTCAATTTGTTAATATGGTGTATCACATTGATTGATTTGCATATATTGAAGAATCCTTGCATCCCTGGAATAAATCCCACTTGATCATGGTGTATGATCTTTTTAATGTGTTGTTGGATTTTGTTTGCTAGTATTTTGCTGAGGATTTTTGCATCTATATTCATCAGTGATATTGGTCTGTAATTTTCTTTTTTTTGGTAGTATCTCTGTCTGGTTCTGGTATCAGGGTGATGGTGGCCTCATAGAATGAGTTTGGGTGTGTTCCTTCCTCTGCAAATTTTTGGAAGAGTTTGAGAAGGATGGGTGTTAGCTCTTCTCTAAATGTCTGATAGAATTCACCTGTGAAGCCATCTGGTCCTGGGCTTTTGTTTGCTGGAAGATTTTTAATCACAGTTTCAATTTCATTACTTGTGATTGGTCTGTTCATATTTTCTGTTTCTTCCTGGTTCAGTCTTGGAAGGTTATACCTTTCTAAGAATTTGTCCATTTCTTCCAGGATGTCCATTTTATTGGCACAGAGTTGTTTGTAGTAGTCTCTTACGATACTTTGCATTTCTGCAGTGTCTATTGTAACTTCTCCTTTTTCATTTCTTATTTTATTGATTTGAGTCCTGTCCTTCTTTTTCTTGATGAGTCTGGCTAAAGGTTTATCAGTTTTGGTTATCTTCTCAAAGAATCAGCTTTTAGTTTTATTGATCTTTGCTATTGTTTTCTTTGTTTCTATTTCATTTATTTCTGCTCAGATCTTTATGATTTCTTTCCTTCTCGTAACTGTGGGTTTTGTTTGTTCTTCTTTCTCTAGTTCCTTTAGGTGTGAGGTTAGATTGTTTATTTGAGATTTTTCTTGTTTTTTGAGGTAGGATTGTATAGCTATAAACTTCCTGCTTAGAACTGCTTTTGCTGCATCCATAGGTTTTGGATCATTGTATTTTCATTGTCATTTGTCTCTCGGTATTTTTTGATTTCCTCTTTGATTTCTTCAGTGATCTCTTGGTTATTTAGTAACGTATTGTTTAACCTCCATGTGTTTGTGTTTTTTATGTGTTTTTCCCTGTAACTGATTTCTTATCTCAAAGCATTGTGGTCAGAAAATATGCTTGATATGATTTCAATTTTATTAAATTTACTGAGGCTTGGTGTGTGACCCAAGATGTGATCTATCCTGGAGAATGTTCCATGTACACTTGAGAAGAAAGAGTAATCTGCTGTTTTCAGATGGAAAGCCCTATAAATATCAATTAAATTGATCTGGTTTATTGTGTCATTTAAAGCTTGTGTTTCCTTATTAATTTTCTGTCTAGATGATCTGTCCATTGGTGTAAGTGAGATGTTAAAGTCCCTCACTATTATTGTCTTACTGTTGATTTCCTGTTTTATAGCTGTTAGCAGTTGCCTTATGTGTTGAGGTGCCCCTATGTTGCATGCATATATATTTATAATTGTTATATCTTCTTCTTGGATTGATCCCTTGATAATTATGTAGTGTCCTTCCTTGTCTCTTGTAACATTCTTTATTTTAAAGTCTACTTTATCTGAAATGAGTATTGCCACTCAGCTTTCTTTCGATTCCCATTTGCATGGAATATCTTTTTCCATGCTCTCACCTTCAGTCTGTATGTGTCCCTAGGTCTGAAGTGGGTCTCTTATAGACAGCATATATATGGGTCTTGTTTTTGTATCCATTCAGTGAGCCTGTGTCTTTTGGCTGGAGCATTTAATCCATTTACATTTAAGGTAATTATTGATATGTTCCTCTTACCATTTTCTTAATTGTTTTGGGTTTGTTTTTGCAGGTCCTTTTCCTCTCTTGTGTAAAGCTTTTGATTTTTCCATTGAATCTGAATGAGATCCTTGCCAGGTAGAGTAATCTTGGTTGTAGGTTCTTCCCTTTCCTCACTTTATTTTATTTTATTTTATTTTTATTTTTTTGCTGTATGCGGGCTTCTCACTGTTGTGGCCTCTCCCATTGCGGAGCACAGGCTCTGCATGTGCAGGCTCAGCAGCCATGGCTCATGGGCCCCCAGCTGCTCCATGGCACGTGGGATCTTCCTGGACTGGGGCACAAACCCGTGTCCCCTGCATCGGCAGGCGGACTCTCAACTACTGTGCCACCAGGGAAGCCCCCTTTCCTCACTTTAAATATATTGTGCCACTCCGTTCTGGCTTGTAGAGTTGCTGGTGAGAAATCAGCTGTTAACTTTATGGGAGTTCCCTTGTATGTTATTTGTTGTTTTTCCCTTGTTGCTTTTAATAATTATTCTTTGTCTTTAATTTTTGTCAGTTTGATTACTATGTGTCTCGCCGTGTTTCACCTTGGGTTTATCCTGCCCGGAGCTCTCTGTGCTTCCTGGACTTGGGTGGCTGTTTCCTTTCCCATGGTAGGGAAGTTTTTGACTATAAACTCTTCAAATATTTTTTTCGATCCTTTTTCTTTCTTTTCTCCTTCTGGGAACCCTATAATGCGAATATTGGTGCGTTTAATGTTGTCCCAGAGGTCTCTTAGGCTGTCTTCATTTCTTTTCATTCTTTTTTCTTTATTCTGTTCTGCAGCAGTGAATTCCACCATTCTGTCTTCCAGGTTACTTATCTGTTCTGTCTCAGTTATTCTGCTATTGATTCCTTCTAGTGTATTTTTCATTTCAGTTATTGTATTATTCATCTCTGTTTGTTTGTTCTTTAATTCTTCTAGGTATTTGTTAAACATTTCTTGCATCTTCTTGATCTTTGCCTCCATTCTTTCTCCAAGGTCCTGGATCATCTTCACTATCATTATTCTGAATTCTTTTTCTGGTTGCCTATCTCCATTTCATTTAGTTGTTTTTCTCCACTTCATTTAGTTGTTTTTCTAGGTTTTATCTTATTCCTTCAACTGCTACATATCCCTCTGCCTTTTCATTTGTCTGTCTTTCTGTGAATGTGGTTTTTGTTCCACAGACTACAGGATTTTAGTTTTTTTTCCTTCTGCTGTCTGCCCTCTGGTGGATGAGGCTATCTAAGAGACTTGTGCAAGCTTCCTGATGGGAGGGGGTGGTGGTGGGTAGAGCTCAGTGTTGCTCTGGTAGCCAGAGCTCAGTAAAACTTTAATCCACTTGTATGCTGATGGGAGGGGCTGAGGTCCCTCCCTGTTGGTTGTTTGGCCTGAGGTGACCCAGCTCTGGAGAGTACAGGCTCTTTGGTGTGGCTAATGGCAGATTCTGGGAGGGCTCATGCCAAGGAGTACTTCCCAGAACTTCTGCTGCCAGTGTCCTTGTCCCTGCGGTGAGCCACAGCCACCCCCTGCCTCTGCAGGAGCCCCTCCAACAGTAGCAGGTAGGTCTGTTCAGTCTCTTATGGGGTCACTGCTCCTTTCCCTGGGTCCTGATGCACACGCTACTTTGTGTGGGCCCTCCAAGAGTGGAGCCTCTGTTTCCCCCAGTCCTGTTGAAGTCCTGCAATCAAATCCCACTAGCCTTCAAAGTCTGATTCTCTGGGAATTCCTCCTCCCGTTTCTGGACCCCCAGGTTGGGAAGCCTGATGTGGGGCTCAGAACCTTCACTCCAGTGGGTAGACTTCTGTGGTATAATTGTTCTCCAGGTTTTGAGTCATCCACCCAGTGGTTATGGGATTTTATTTCATTGTGATTGTGCCCCTCCTACTGCCTCACGGCGGCTTCTCCTTTGTCTTTGGATGTGGGGTATCGTTTTTGGTGAGTTCCAGTGTTTTCCTGTCAATGATTGTTCAGCAGTTAGCTGTGATTCCGGTGTTCTCACAAGAGGGAGTGAGTGGGCGTCCTTCTACTCCGCCATCTTGAACCAATCTCTGTACATTGCCAGGCAAGAATGGAGGCGGGAATGGGTCTCCCAGGTTTGGACTTAGAGTTGGTAGCAGATGAAGCATTCTGACCGAGGAGCAGAAAAGGAAGGAGGGCAGGGGATGGGATGGACGGCCACTCCTCCTCACTGGCTGAGCTGGTGTCTGGACCTATGGAGGCTCAGGTTCTTTGTTTCTCAGTGCAGAAGGAATTCAGCCAGAGGCAAAGTGATAGGCAAGAAGTAGATTTATTAATGTAGGATGCTTGTAAGAGATACAAGTGTTCAGGTGAGAGAGCTCTCTGCATGGTGGATTAAATGCCCTCAAGATCAATTCTAATTCCAGCTCTAAAATTTCATAATTCTATCACATTATGGTAATAATAAAATCTTTGTAATTATATGCATAGTTGTCTGTACCTTCATTTATATTCAGAGCACTTGAATCCAATTCCTTACAACATTCAAGTAGCATCAGGGGACACAAAAAGATAAATGAGACATGGTCCCTTCCTAAAGATATTATCAATCCAATAGGGGAGCTAACAATGTATGAATAGCTTACACTTAGTAGGGCAATTTCTGTATAATGTGGTAAATTAAAAACTAGGAATTTTTCAACTCAATTCTTCCAGATTGTCCCTTTAGCTTCAAGACACTGCTTCCTCCAGGATGTTTTCTTGTGCCTCAAGATTGGACTAGTGGCTTCAGCTCTGCACCCTCAGAGTCTATGCATACATTTATCACAAATTTCCATATTTTAGTTAAATTATTTTCCCCATGTTTCTCTTATCCAGGAAACTGTACGCTCTTTGAGGGTAAGAGCAATGTGTTATTTATCTTTGTATTCGTAGCACGTAGCATATTGTCTGGAACATAAAAATTTCTTAATCAGTGATAATTGATCTGAACAATAATTGAAATGGATAATTTTATAAAGTTATATTACTTTATATATAGTATAATACCATGAAGTTCATGAAAAATTTTCACATCCTTATTTTATTTAACCTTCACACCAACTATAACATCTAGGTCCTGTTATTATTCAACTTTATAGAGAAAAGGAAACTCATAAAATTAACAATAGACTAAACAAGGAAAATCCCTAATCATAAGACCAGTATTTTTTGTAAGTTATACAAAAGTTCTTTGTAAGCCGTTAAGGACATGCATAGTATCAGACTTATGCATTGTATTACTTTAAATTTTCCTTCTGCTTCTATTTGCTTGCATATTTTGTCACCCTCTTTTCTGGCACTTCGTAGAGTATAAAGAGTTCACTCTGACCACTTTGACAAACATTGCAAATTCCCCACACATTACATGAGGTGAGGAATCCCTACCAAGCAAAGGGCAATAGATTTTCAAGTCAGTGAAATGAAATTTTGAATTATACATGGAGATAAAATAACTATGTTTTTAAAATGAGGTTTCACATGACAGCAGTGTCAGCTGATTAGCTTATGTATAGACATTTTCTGAGGAAATCTGCCTTTTTGACAATGGCGGCTATAGCCATGCTTTTAAACATAGAATGCTCTCATATGTTCCAGGTGATCCTGACACTCCGGCTTCAATGATAAGCCCAAGGATCAATATCTGACCTGGAGTCAAACCTTCATAGGCTAATCATGGCATATGGAGTGCCCATATATTCACTGATTGGCAGGTGGAGGCTTAATCAGATTCTTATTCTTGGAGAATTCAAATGCAAATAAGAAGCATTACATCTCAACATATTCATTGTTTGCTTTCTAGCCCTGCTTCCTTGTATCTTTAAGGTACCCTACCCCACACCAGAAACAGAAATAAAGATTTAAGAAACTGCTCACCAAGTTTGAGACCAATGTTTCCAATGCTTGCACAAAAATCATTTTTTTTCTGCTCTGAAAAAAATAACTAAGTCTGAAGAAGGGGAGAAGAGAGGAAAGGGTGCAGGAGGGTGGCTGAGAGTATAGGGGAACAGTAGGGAGTGGGTTTCTTCAATTGAGAAGGAAAAGGAAGGTCACAAAGAATATATTGTAAAGTAGAAGACTCCAGCCAAGCTGACATTGAGTGTAGGTGCCTCGCTGGCCTGTGGCTTGAGGTCAAATTAAGGTTCAAGGATCTTGGACACTTGTTAGGCCTTCAGAAGGTGGGAGCTTGTACTTCTTGCATGTGGATGGGGGCACACTATGATGGAACTGAACCAGACAATTGAGAATTTCCCTAAATTCTGTGGCAGTGGTAGACCCACTGTCATTGTTACAGAAACCTTATAAGTCAACAGTTGTTGTAGGCTAGTAGAAGAGGAGAGATGTGGGATAATTGAGTCTCTATAATCTGAAAGCACTTGACTATCTTTCAACAGGTGAAACAAGGTGCTGCCTTGTATACTGTATATTTAAGGCTTGGTTTGCTGCTACTTGGACTGTCTTCTCTAACTCCTTACTTCTTTCTATACATACTAGTATAATAAACACCAGAACATCTCTCTCTATTCTTTGCAAACTTCAGGAGCTTAACACAGCCATCTTTAATAAACTATGGGAGGTTGACTAGTCAGGATAGGCCTGGTTATGATGTAGTAACTGATATACAACCCCCAAACCTCAGTAGGTTAAAACTATTGGGTTTATTTCTTGTGGATGCCCATAGTGGGTAATCTGAGGGTTATATTCTCCAGTGTGCTCTCTTCAGGACTCAGTCTGATGAAGCTGATCCAGCTGGAGGTTGCTGCTCACTGTGGCAAAGGGAAAGAGAGCCAGACACTCCTTAATTATTTTGCACTGGCTCCATAGGCTCCATAACAGGAACTTATGCTTACATTTCATTGGCCAAAGTAAGTCACATGGTCACATGTAACTTCAAACCGGCCCAGAAGTGCATCCTGTTAGGTGCCAAATATGTTGTGGACAGCACCAATGATGACAGGAGAAGGAAGGAGGCATCTAGATAAAATAAGATTTCTGTGATTTTGAAGCAAAGCAATATTACCACCTTGAATAGTCATTCAAAAAAGTGGACCATCTGTACTATGGTTTGGAGAACTTTTTGCCATATAGAGTTATTTTTCTTGAAACAGTACTTGTATTAGGACAGTTTTTTGCAAGGCAATTTATGACTAAGCTTTCTTGGATAACATACCATTTCTAGGGGACCAAGGAACATTTTCTGTGAAAAATTAGAAAAAGTGTGACCATGTAGTTGTCTTCTATCTTCCTAGTTCAATGACCTGTGTATGATAGATTTTAAGTTAATGCTTGATGAACTTTAGGTTTTGAAACCTAAAGGTTTTGAAGCATAGTGGTGCTAACTGGGAGATATGGTTAAAAGGAAACACAAATTCAAAGGCAATGTGATTTTCTCCCTCAAAAAACCTAGCATTCATTTAGCACTTTATAAACTACATCTTGAAGAATTGTTGGGTCACTCTAGATTTAAGCAGATACTTCATAGAAAGTATCATATATTTAAACATTTTGAAAAACATTTCTACCATGTGAAGATCTATAGAAATTATGATAAGTTCATCTACAGTGATAGAGCAAAACTAGCTTTCAGATATATTTTGAAGTCACACAATGAAGTAGAAATTCAATAATGATTTTGAGAATTCCAGTGTGGGGGGAAAAATAGGTTTGTTGTTTCTCTTTCCACTCTTCAGAGAATATAAGTAATAAAGACCTGAAATTATACTTTCCTATCTCCAAATTGAGTTCATCATCATTAAAAGAAATCATGATTTAACTATTCAATGTGTCATATATTTAGCAGGCCCTTCACTAATTGTAATCCTCTTTACTGGGTGTGCCAGATGTTGCCTGGATGTATAAGCCACGCGGGCATCATCATGTTTTGTAGTAAAAAATTCCTGGCACCACCTCAGTCCTTTCTTGTGCAGGAGTGCTGTAGGGAGAAAATAGCAGAAATGAATTTCTAAAGACTGTAATTCTTAAAGATTTTCTGCTTAATTATTTTTATACAAATTACCCCTCTCACTCCACTGTTGCAGAGATTACTAAAAAAATATATTTAACTTTAATTCTTGTAAAAAGCCACAGGACTATTACAGCTAAGCATTTGAAAGCTCTTCTATTAATGCAGGAAACTGTTAGAGTGCTTTGAACATTCACTGTTTAGTTACCTAGTTATTTCAGTTTGAAAATTTAACTGAGGTTTACTTCTGCTTTGAAAGTTCACACAAATGTTAAAGGATAAAATTTGCCTCAAGATTTATGAGAGCCAGTGATGGTGTTTTATATTTCCATACTGTTTACAAGAACTTTCCAAGTGGATGATAATTTAGCAAATAGATATTTCTGTTAGTCTGTTTATATTTTAACAGTCATATAAATCTGGAAATGGAGCCCTACTTTTCTGGGAAGATGACATCTTTTTTTAAACTTTTTATTTTGAAAAATTCAAAGTTGAAAAAAATGAACACCTATAGAATACCTTGCAAGTATATCAGTTGTTAGAATTGCTACTTTTATTTTCTGTTTCACTTCACATATGTGTATGCATGTGTTTGTTCAGTGTGCAGAATCATTTAAAAATAAGTTGCAAGCACCGGGCCACTGCATTCCTAGATATGTCAACATTCTCTCTTAAGAACTAGGATGTTTTCCTACATACTGCAATGCCTTTATTACACCTACGGTTTTAACGTTTATACAATATTATTATCTAATATACAGTCAGTACTCAAATTTCCTCAGTTGTGCTGATAATGTTCCTTATACCCCCTTTCAGAAAAATCCAGCAATCAATCCAGGGTCACACATTGCATTTAGTTGTCTTGCCTCTTGAATCTCTTTATCTAAATGAGTTCACAGGCCTTTGTTTTGTCTTTCATACTGTGACATTTTTTAACAGTCATGATCAATTGTCTTGGGGAATGTCCCTCGACCTGGTAGGGTAATGATCTTTTCACATAAACAATGCTAATTAATTAGGTTCCTTTTCTGAAAAAATAAGCATTTATATAAAGACTTTATGGCCACCTGTACATTTCTGATGTTGCACATCGTCTACAACAGATTTGGATTAGAAGTGGATTAGCATTATTTTCTGGAACCTGGCTTAGAGGATGAAGGTAGAGAGTCACTGGATGTATCTTCAGTTGGTCTCCTTGGTTCCTTCCAAACTCAGTTAATTCAATAAGTCACTGTCATAGGAATTTCCCTAC
>NW_006799310.1:529229-542671 GCF_000442215.2 Lipotes vexillifer
GTTCCAGTCTTTCCTCTACTTAAGAACCTGGTAGGTATATAACATAGTGTTTAAGTGCTCTGAGCCACACTGCCCTAGGTTTGAATCCCAGACCTGTCCAGTATTAACGCAGCAAGTATTAATCTTACTAACCTTAGGCAAATTTCTTAATCTCTTTAAAACGTGTTTCTTCATCTGTAAATATCACAAGATTATTGTGATGGTTGAATAAAATAATGTGTATTAAGAGATTTAATAAATAATGAATTATAAATAGTAATTTATTAATGATATAATAAATCATGAATAATTATAAACCATTATACTGGCTTCTTATCATCTCTAGTATGAAATCCCTACTCTTCAGTCTGGTCTTTGGTGATCACCATATAGCCATATGATCTCCATCACCACCATATATCTTTGTCTTCCACTATTTCCATCTATCATGGTACTTTTTTTTTTTTTCACTGTGCCTGACGCAGGGTAGGAACACAGTACATGTTGAATGAATGAGTGAATGTGTTAAGTTCCTTCTTCATTTCTTTGCTTTTATCGCCTAGAATGGCCTTTCTTCTTTTTGTCCCCCAACAAATCATTAACAGATTCTGATTAAATGTCAAGTCATGTGTTACAGGGGCTGTTCTCTGTACTTTAGGGAATGACAAGATTTATTAGATATAACTTCTTCCCTTTCTGCTCTGAATGAATTTACAGACTAGTTGAGATGATAAGATATATTCAAATGATAAAAAGACAGCAGAGGAAGTGATATGCCACAAGAGAGATACAGAGAAAGTTCTGAGAAAGTTGAGAGGAGGAAAATATTGTTTGGTGGTGGTGGTAGCCCTTGAGATATTATGCCTTGAAGGGTGGATGGAACTGGTTCAAACATTGGCCCTGAATGGTGGGTAGGATGCTGGGAGTGAATCATGGACATGCTAGACAGAAGAATCATCAGGGTGAACAAAAGTACAGGGTGGAGAGAGCAAGTGGTTTCATTTAGCTGGAGCAGAGCATAAAAAGGAGTAGTGGTGCATGCAGATTGAGAGGCAGATTGGAGCTGATTTTGCTTGGTCCGACCTAGTGGTTTCACCACTGAACCATCAAGGAAAAGAGGGAAGGAAGAAATGAAGGAAGGAAGGGAGGGCAGGAAGGGAGAAAGGAAGAAAGGAAGGGAGGAAGGGAGGGAAGGAAGGGAGGAAGAAAGGAAGGAGGGAAGAAAGGAAGGAAGGAAGGGAGGGCAGGAAGGGAGGGAGGAAGGGAGGAAGGGAGGAAGGAAGAAAGGAAGGCAGGAAGGGAGGGAAGGAAGGCAGGAAGAAAGGAAGGAAGGAAGAAAAGAAGGGAGGAAGGGAGGGAAGGAAGGAAGGAAGAAAGGAAGGAAGGGAGAGCAGGAAGGGAGAAAGGAAGGAAGGAAGGGAGGGAAGGAAGGGAGGAAGAAAGGAAGGAGGGAAGAAAGGAAGGAAGCAAGGGAGGGCAGGAAGGGAGGGAGGAAGGGAGGAAGGGAGGAAGGAAGAAAGGAAGGCAGGAAGGGAGGGAAGGAAGGGAGGAAGAAAGGAAGGAGGGAAGAAAGGAAGGAAGCAAGGGAGGGCAGGAAGGGAGGGAGGAAGGGAGGAAGGAAGAAAGGAAGGCAGGAAGGGAGGGAAGGAAGGCAGGAAGAAAGGAAGGAAGGAAGAAAAGAAGGGAGGGAGGGAAGGAAGGAAGGAAGAAAGGAAGGAAGGGAGAGCAGGAAGGGAGAAAGGAAGGAAGGAAGGGAGGAAGGAAGGGAGGGCGGGAAGGAGGGAAGGAAGGGAGGGCTACCTAGTTTTTTAAAATTATTTTTTGTTGAACGACTTTTTTTTTTAATTGGAGTAAAACTGCTTTACAATGTTGTGTTAGTTTCTGCTGTACAATGAAGTGAATCAGCTATATGTATACCTATTCCCCTCCCTCTTGGACCTCCCTCCCACCCCCACCCCCATCCTACCCATCTAGGTCACCACAGAGCACCAAGCTGAGTTTCCTGTGCTTTATAGCAGGTTCCTGCTAGCTATCTATTTTACGCATGGTAGTGTGTATATGTCAATCCTAATCTCCCAATTCGTCCCACACTCCCCTTCCCCGTTTAATAAATTCTTTTGGGTAAAAATGGTTTGGGTGGCATATTTGTGATGTCTATTTTATTATTTTTATTTATTTTTAAATTTTTTAATTGGAGTATGAATATCTTTGCTTTTTCTTTCAAACCAAATCTGTGTAATGTTTACATCCATACATACACCCATTTAAATACTATGTTGTTTACTTAGTAGCTCTTGAAAGCTCTTCATGTGGCTTAATGTGAAAAATACAAGCAAAAAATTCACAAACCATTGAATTAAATTATTTTTTTCCTTGCCTTCTTCATCGAATGATTAGTTGTAAACACAGATGTATAGGCAATATACATAGATTTTTTTCTCTTTTAGAAAATACAACTTACTTCTTTGTTACCTGTTCCTATCACAAGGTAGATAAATATGCTTGAAGTATGAAACAATAATCCATCATAAATCCAATGGTTACTGTTTTCAAAGAGCTCAACTCTAGTGTGGGATATAATAAATTTAGAAATACAAGGTGAACATGATAGCTTTGAGGCATAATATGGATACAAGTGTTGAAGGAATATGCAAAAGAGAGATCACTGTGGGCTGAATCTAAAATTGCATATGGGGGCTTCCCTGGTGGTGCAGTGGTTAAGAAGCTGCCTATCAATGCAGGGGACAAGGGTTCGAGCCCTGGTCTGGGAAGATCCCACATGCTGTGGAGCAACTAAGCCCGTGTGCCACAACTACTGAGCCTGTGCTCTAGAGCCTGCGAGCCACAACTACTGAAGCCCACACACTGAGAGCCCATGCTCCGCAACAATAGAAGCCACCACAATGAGAAGCCCACGCACTGCAAGGCAGAGTAGCCACCACTCACCGCAACTAGAGAAAGCCCGTGCGCAGCAACGAAGACCCAATGCAGCCAAAAATAAATTTAAAAATAAATTTAAAAAAGTAAATAAAATAAAATTGCATATGTAGGCTGATTCTCAACCAAATCAAGCAAGTCTCAATGTCCAGTCCCATCACAGCAGTACTATGGGAATATTACAGAGCTATCAGTTATTGAGTGCTTATATTATGCTGAGAATGTTACATATATTTTTTTCTTTTTACAGTGACTCTTTAATGAATGTATTAACATCCCCATTTTCCAGATGAGGAAACAAAGGTCGATAGGTGTAACTTACCTATAGGTATATAACTAGTTAGTAGGTAAGCAGGGATTTGAAGTCAGTTCTGCCTGGCTTCCAGGCCTGGGTTTATTCCTGCATGTCACACTATGCTTTAGAGCAGCGGTCCCCAACCTTTTTGGCACCAGGGACCCGTTTTATGGAAGACAATTTTTCCACGGACAAGGGTGGGAGTGGGGGATGGTTCAGGCGGTAATGCGAGGCATGGGGAGCATCAGATGAAGCTTGGCTCGTTCACCTGCCGCTCACCTTCTGCTGTGCAGCCTGGTTTCTAACAGGCCGTGGACCAGTACCAGTCCTTGGCCCGGGGGTTGGGGACCCTTGCTTTAGAGGGCTTTGTCCCCCAGAGCTTCCCATCCTGAGGCTTCTGGTGTTCCAAGCACTCTCGATGGCAAAGATCTCAGCAGAACGTTGGTCTTGCACATTCTGACTTTTGTGCTTTGTTCCTTCCTGTTGCAATAGTCAACCTGAGCCAAGATTGTTTCTTTTTCTGCCTTCAGATCTTTTGCCATCTGTTTGTTGATCCGGTGAGACAATTCACAGAGCAGTTTATTTGCATAGAGGCTGAGAAGCTTTTGGGGAAACATCTTGAGCTTTTGTGTCCACTTGCAAGGGTTGAGCTACATAATGGAGAGAAGTCCATTTCTCTTATGAGAAAAGGATTCCTAAGGTTGGGAAACAGTGCTAGTGTCTTACATCTCAGAAGAGGGAACTATTCTGAAAATAGCTTAGTTACTGTTACTTGAATCACTGTTGTTATGAAATACTTTTATTCCCCCATCCACTCTGCCACTGAACCTGTGTCTGGCTCTCTGCCCTCCTCATGCTAACAACAAATCCACTTTTCTCCTCCACTGATATGCAAACACTGCCGGCTGTAGAAACCGAGTTCAGAGAAACCGACCACTGGTCTTTGCCTTACTGAACAGTAAACCACTCTGAAACCAAGAAAACAAAGCATAGTATGGAACTGTGTTCTGAATGTCTCACATTATTTTTAATTAAAAAAAAATTGGCATCTTGTTTCCCCATACGGGGAAGTTTTGCAGAGAATCTTTGGGAAATATTTTTCAATGTTTTTTTAAACTATGTTTTTACCTTTTATTTTTCAAGTAAAAACAGAGTATATGCTTGTGATAAAATCATTTAACATACATTAAAGTAGAAAGAAAGAAAGAAAAATGACACAGAACTTTATTACGCAGACATAACTGATGTTAAATTTTGGTGTATTTTTACCATCTAGTTTATTTTCATACCATTCTTTACCATATGATCTTTTTGTCATCATTTTTAAATATAGTTAATATCATACCATATATTTATACACACGTATATAAAGATAGTTTTTATATAGTTTACATGCATATACAAACACACCTATATGTGTATATAGTTTTTATGTACAGTTATTGTAAGGACAAATAAAAATAAAAATAGCAGGCTGAATGTTCCCTATTGCAAATAAGGGAAGAGAATTCTCTTTTTTCTTAGAGCATTTACTTTAGAAAACTTGTATTTTTAAGTACTTTCTCTTCTCTGAAATGTATATAAATTCTTTGGAAGACTAGAAAGGCATTTTGTCACTTTCTGACCCAGGGATGTCTTCCTCTGGGGACCTGGGAGCCGCCTCTTTGAATGTAGACATTGAGGGGGACAGCACCACTTTCTCTAGTCTCTGGGAAGGCAGAAGCCTATCTTTGGTGGATGCCTTGCTCCACATTGCAAAACTTCCTCCTGCCATAAAGATATGAGAAGTTTGTTTCTCCTCTGGATAAAGCCAATTATCTAACCAACCCAGATGGTCACCCTAATTACCAGGTAAATTAGGATATACTATGTGTGACAAATGGTACTGTCATGTCCTCTTACTTGAGGACTAGTTATTATTTATCTTGAGAACATGTATGTAATGGGTTGTGTCTGCTTGGCTGTATAAGAGGGTGAGATTCCTTTCTGTCTTTGCAATTTCTTAGTGCGTTGCCTGTGATGTACATCGCATTCTGCTTTAATTTTTATTCAGTAATGAAAGTGTTTTCTTCCTTTACTACCTTTGTGGAGAAGATTTTTGCAGGGAGAAGTTTTTTTAATTACATTTTCCCAACATTATATGTATACAAGTGTGTGTGTGTGTGTGTGTGTGTATACAACATAATACCATAGGACTATTCTAAGTCTTAGATGAAAGACAATAGGAAGAGGTGCTTGGTAAGACCTTATCTTCCTTACATTTCTTATTAATATTTCCTAATTAGAAAATACTCAGATTATCCAATTTGGGTTTTAAAAATACATAAAGTAAAATAATTATTTGTAGTCCTTGACATCCATACAATTCTAGCTTTGTAGATGGGCCACCTGTCTTTTGATCTAACTGATAATAAAGTTTTTGAAAAGTGGAAAATAATCCAAAACAACTTAAACACCAATTACTTTCTTATAAGAAATGAAAATTAGAAGATTTGTTCTACTAGACTAAAAAAGTTAGTCCTAACACACTTTTTTGCCATATTGTATTAATATAAAGAACATAAAATCATTTATGGGGAAAAACAAATATATAAAAAGGTTATCTATGAATTAATAAAAGGAACAGAAAATGTCAAATTGAATGTAAATGTCAATAGCAATTAGGTATAATATACTATTTTCTTTTTCTTTATGCGGGTTATTGCATTCAAGGTCACTGTCATGCTTGATGATGTTATAGACTCAATGCTGTTTAATTCTGGTGGCATTGTTACATTTTTTTGATTATTCTTTTACTAGAGTGAAAAGTGACAAATGTCGGTGACTTTTTTTTTAAAGGAGAAATGTGAAACATTTTATTGAGGAAAACTTTGAGCAAATAAGAGTGTAAGGATCAGGGTATTATGAAATCTCATATTTCCATCACACAGTTTTAGTGATTATCTACTGGTAGTCAATGCTGCTTCATCTCTATCCCTATCTATTTTTGACCCCTTCCCTGTTGATATATCTGAAGGAAACATTGTTATTTTCTGAATAGTGCTTATCAACAATGAAACATTAGTATAACATCAAGAAATATATAATAATTATTAAGGTTGACTCTTTTTCTCTTAAACAGGGCTGATAATTTCTATTGTGACTGAAATGCTAATAATCTTTTACTGTTTTTCCCTCTGTGATGTTAACTGACTTCCTCCCATCATGATTTCACTTAGAAATTTAGGGTACACTTAGAAAATACCTAAATTCAGAGAGTGTGACTTCAGAATACCTGTCCAGGTCACTATTACACTCTGATGACCAGGAGGTTGATGCCTGGGAAACTGCCTTGCATCATGCTTGAATCTCAAACTTAATTTGCAGTATTATTCCTTCATCTATTTTTCTCAGCATTTTCATATTTATTATCTGGGTGAGGAAAGAATATTTCATGCACTGCTACCAGACGTAGTATTAAAAGTCAGAAGTCTGGTAATTTTCTTTTAACTATAAAACAGATAAATACACATTTTAGGAAATTTGGACCATACAGAGAAGTGAAAAGAGGAAGCCAGAAATAGTCACCCATTATTCCACCATTTAGATAAACATTAACATTTTATGTCTTTTATTTGAAATCTTTTTTCAGTGCCAATAAATAGCATTAAGTTCCACATTAAAGTCATTTGGAAAAATTTACTTTTAGATCTTATGAAACTTGGCACTTGGAAATTTATAATCTTGTATTCACTAAAGTTGTTAGTATAGTTAACATAATTTAGTTATTTGGGGCAACAGATGTTAGTTTATTGCTTGACCTAAAATTAAATCAATTTTACAGGTATTTGTATTTCAAGCCATATAATAATTTAAAAGTAAACACTGAATATCAGTCATGGAGTTTAATTATTGTTACTTCATTGAACTTGTAATTCTGACTGGGTTCCATAGACTGACTGGGTTCCATCAACTCCCCAAAGTTGGTATATTGAAACCGTAACCCCCAATGTGATGGTATTTGGTGCCACCTCCAAACCGTTTGGGAGGTGATTAGGTTTAAATGAGGTCATGAGGGTGAAGTCCCCATGGTGGATTAGTGTTCTTCTAAAAAGAGGAAGAGACGCAAGATCTTTCTCTGTGTTCTTGTACCAAGGAATGACAATGTGAGGGCATAACCAAGAAGAGCGCCCTCACCAAGAACCTGACCATGCTGGCACTCTCATCTTGGACTTCCAGCCTACAGATCATGAGAAATAAGTGTCTGTTGTTTTAGCTACCAGGTGTATGGTATTTTGTTATAGCAGGCTGAACTAAGACACTGGGTTTGTGAAAAGAAGCAAAAAGAGTGAAAAGGTCAAGATAGACAATTAATGTGGACTGTTAGTTCCCCAAATCCTTTCTTCTTCTTTTTAGTCTCATTCTCATCTACTTTCTTCTCCTCTTCTTCTGTTTCCTTGCTCTGCCTCTCTCTGCCACCTCTACTGGTAGAGATGACCGCCACATGCTACCTTGCTTGAAGGAGAAGTATTAAGCCACCATTGAGTCTCCATTTTCTTTTCTGAGATGGAGTGTGTCTTAGGAGCAAAGGTCATGAAATTCATCACCTGGGTTTATATAATGGCCATCTGTGAATTTTTTGGAATTGGCAGGTGATAAGGTGAGTCTGAACTGGTTTGGAGATGAAAATAGAATTATCATGGGATAATTCCATTTTTAATTTTTTAAGAAATGACCATATTGTTTTCCACAGCTGTACCATTTTACATTCCTACAAACTATGCACAAGGGTTCCAATTTTTCCACGTTTTCACCAACACTTGTTATTTTCTTTATAAAATTTTTTTGGATAGCAGCCATCCTAATAGATGTGAGCTGGTATCTCATTGTAGTTTTGATCTGCATTTCTCTAATGATTAGTGATGTTGAGCATATTTTCATGTGCTTATTGGCCATTTGTATGTCTTCTTTGGAGACATACCTATTTAGATCCTTTGACCATTTTTGAATCCAGTCTTTGTTTTGTTGTTGAGTTTTAGTAGTTTTCCATGTATTTTGGATATTAATCCCTTATCAGATATATGCTTTTCAAGTGTTTTCTTTCATTCTGTGGGTTTCCTTTTTACTCTGTTGATGGCATCTTTTGATGCACAAATTTTTGAAAATTTCATGAAGTCCCGTTTGTCTATTTTTTCTTTAATTGTCTGTGCCTTTGGTATCATGTCTAAGAAAACCATTGGCAAATCCAATCTTGTGAAGCTTTACCCTTATGTTTTCTTCCAAGAGTACTGTAGTTTTAGGTCTTTTATTTAGGTCTTTTATTGATTTTCAGCTTATTTGATTGATTTTGAGTTTTTTTCTGTATATGGTATTAGGTAAGGGCCCAACTTCATTCTTTTGCAAGTGAATATCTCGTTTTCCCAGCACCATTTGTTGATTCGATTTTTTCCATTGAATAGTCCTGGCACCCTTGTCAAAAATCATTTAGATAGATATATGTGAGTGTTTATTTCTGGGCTTTCTATTTTACTCCGTTGGTTTATATTTCTGTCTTTATGCTAATACCACATTGTTTCTAATACCGTAGATTTGTAGGAAGTTTTGAAATCAAAAAGTGTGAGTCCTCCAACTTTGTTCTTCTTTTTCAAGATTGTTTTGATTATTTGTGGCCCATTAAGATTCCATACGAATTTTAGGATGGGTTTTTTTCTATTTCTGTAAAAATCATTGGGATTTTGATAGGGATTGCATTGAAACCATTGATCACATTGGGTAGTAATGACATCTTAACAACATGAAATCTTCTAATTCATGAACATGGACTGTGTTTCTATTTATTTATCTTCCTTTAATTCTTTCAGAAATGTCATCATTTTCATTGTAAAAGCCTTGGTTAAGCTAATTCCTAAGTATTTTCTTCTTTTTGAGGCTGTTGTAAATGGAATTGTTTTCTTAATTTCCTTTTGGGATTGTTCACTGTTAGGGTATTGAAATGCATTTGATTTTTGTGTGTTGATTTTGTATCTTACTAAATTCATTTATTAGTTCTAATAATGTTTTCGTGGAATCTTTAGGGTTTTTACATATAAGTTCATATCATCTGCAGAGGTAATTTTACTTCTTTCTTTCCAATTTGGATTATATCTTTTTCTTACCTAAGTGCTCTGGTTATAAGTTCCAGTTGGATAGAGATGGTGAATGTGGGCATCATTGCCTTGTTCCTGATCTTAGAGGAAAAGCTTTCAGTCTTTCACCACTGAGTACGATTTTGTGTGTGTGTGTGTGTGTGTGTGTGTGTGTTTTCATATATGACTTAACTATGTTGAGGTAGTTTCTTTCTATTCCGAGTTTGTGAGTGTTTTTATGATGAAAGTATGTTGGATTTTGTCAAATGCCTTTTCTGCATCAATTGAGATAATCATGTGGGGTTTTTTCCCCTTCATTCTCTTAATGTGGTGTATTACAATGATTGATTTTCTTATGTTGAACCATCTTTGCATTCTGGGAATAAATCCCACTTGCTCATGGTGTATAATCCTTTTAATATGCTGCTGAATTCAGTTTACTAGCATTTTGCTTAGGATTTTTGCATCAATGTTGTTAAGGGATATTGGGCTGTAGTTTCCTTTTCTTGTAGTGTCTTTGTCTGGCTTTTGTATCAAGGTAATGCTGGCCTCAAAAAATGAGTTGAAAAGCATTCCCTCCTCTTTAATTTTTTGGAAAAGTTTGAGAAGCACTGGTAATAGCTCTAATTTAAATGTTTAGTAGAATTCGTCAGGTTCAGGGCTTTTTTTGTTGAGAGATTTATAATTACTGATATAATCTACTTGATAGTTATAGGTCTATTCACATTTTCTATTTATTGATAATTTTGCCTTAGTAAGTTTTGTGTTTGTAGGAATTTGTCCATTTTATCTAAGTTATCCAGTTTGTTTGACTACAGTTATTCAGACTACATCTTTATAATTCTTTTTATTTCTGTAGAATCAGTAGTAATGTCTCCACCTTCATTTCTGATTTTAGTGATTTGAATTTTTTTTTCTAAGTACGTCTAACTAAAGGTTTGTCAATTTTGTTGAGATTTTCAAAGAACCAATTTTTCATTTCATTGATTTTCTCTATTGTTTCTCTATTCTCTATTTCATTTATCTCTGCTCTAATTTTTATTATTTCCTTCCTTCTGCTAGCTGTGGGTTTAGTTTGCTCTTCTTTTTCTATTTCCTTAAGTTTAAAAAATAATTCTACTGAGGTATAGTTTTATGTACACAGTTTGATAAGTTATGACAAACGTATACACCTGAGGAACTTCCACCACAGTCAAGATATAGTGCATATCCATCACTATAAAATATTCCTTTGTGCACCTTCCAAGATAACCCCTTTTCCCCACTCCTGGCTTCAGGAAACCACTTCTCTTCTTTCTGTCAGTATAGATCACGTTTGTTTAGAGTTTCCTAATACCTCATGTAGTCTTTTGTGCCTGGCTTCTTTTGCTCAACTGCACGTTTATGAGATTATTCCATGTTGTTGAATGTATCAATAGCTTGTTTCCTTTTATTGCTGAGCAGTGTGCCATTGCACAGATATACCACAATTTAAAAAATCTATTCTGTTAGTGGACGTTTAGATTCTTTCTAGTTTTGGCTATTATGACTGAAGCTGCTATGAATATTTATGTACAAAACTTTGTGTGAACAAATATTTTAATTCCTCTTAGGTAAATTCCTAGAGGTGGGTTTGCTGGGTCGTATGAAAAGTATACGTTTAACTTTAGAAAAAACTGCCAAACTGTTTTCTACATGTACTGTTTTACATTCCCACCAGCAACATAAAAGGATTCTAGTTGTTCCTTGCTCTCAACAACAGTGAGACTTTGATCAAGTTACTGAATCCTGTAATCCTCCACTTATTCTTCTGTAAAGTGGAGACAATCATAACAGTTCTGTCTGGCATACATGTATATGTGTGTCTGTATATAAGTAATGGGATATTAAGTTGAAAATTTGAGACAATAAAATAATATTGATATGTACTACATACTGAACTGAGGCGGCACATCAAAATGCAGATTCTGAAAGCATGTGAACAAAAACCGGTTTTATGACTCTTGGACTTTTCATCTAGAGGTAGAGTTATCAACTGCTACACTTTGCCTGGGACTGAGGGACTTAACAGGATGAAGGACTTTCAGTGCTAAAACTGGGACAGTCCCAGTCATCCTATTGACATAAAAGGGGGAAGGTGAATAAAGGAAGTATTTGTGAAAAGATCTGTTGGGAGAGAAATTCTGTCAAGTTGTTTTTTCAATAACCCCCTTTTAAGGAAGTAGAATGGAGATTTTTATTACCTTTATCTTAAGCCTAGAACAAGGGGGTTTCAGTGAAGCTATTCCAGGAGCTTGAGATGTGTCTCCTGGATTCTGGGAGACCTGGAGACTGAGGTGTGATTGTGCAGGAGACACTGGCTGTGAACCACTTTGTGGGAGAGTGAACACAATTTGCTGTGTCCAGGAAGCAGGTGCACTCCCCTCCAGCTGTGGGTTAGATGTGTGACTGTTCCTTGTAGACTAGATATGGTCCACAGGACAAAGAAAGCTGTCTAGAGCCACTGGAAGTCCTGTCCAAGAGGATTTCCTGGAAGAGACCACTTTGTGGGAGAGTGAACACAAGTGGCTGTGTCCGGGAAGCAAGTGCACTCCCCTCTAGCTGTGGGTTAGATGTGTGACTGTTCCTTGTAGACTAGATATGGTCCACGGGGCAAAGAGAGCTGTCTAGAGCGACTGGAAGTCCGGTCCAAGAGAATTTCCTGGAACCAAAATCCAGGGACTGAGGGGAAAGGGATCAGGTGAACTAGAGGTATTGTTTCCTTCACTGAAGTTACAGCTCAAGGGGCCCAGGAGAACCACTTCTGATAAAGTTTCAAAAGCACTCAGAAGTAAATGGGTCATCTTTAAACATTTGTCTGGTCCAGAGAATTAAAGCCATTTTGCATCAGAGTCAGTTCAAAATCAAACATCATATCCCTCATTTTCCCTAGGTGGGAAAATACAGGACTGAACTGAGCTGGAGGCAGGGGGACACACAAAGGGAATAGCATGAGGGGACCAAGGACCAGTCTGGGGTTGTATTCGGAGGTAGGAAAAGGAAACTAGTACCCACACGTAGAAGAAAGGCATTGCCAGGGAAGGAGCAAAGACAACCTCATCAACTTGACCTACTCCCTCATTTGCCCTAATGTTTAATTAATTAATTAGTTAATTAATTAATTAATTATTCAAGATTTACTGAGAATCTGCTCACAGTGATATGGACTGTGTTGGGTGCTGAGAACACAGCATTGAACAGGGCACTCAGGGAGCTCACGGTTCAATTTAAAGAATAGACAGATACCCATACTATTATAATCCAGTATGATGTGTTCACAGACTAGATAGAATATTTGATTTCTCTTATTCATATACTGGGAGAATGAAGATTTCATTTTTTATAATGACAAATCAGTAATTCCCCAAGTACAGGGCTATCAGGTGAATCAAGAATTAGAGAATGTGGGCTTCCCTGGTGGTGCAGTGGTTGAGAGTCCACCTGCTGATGCAGGGGACACGGGTTCGTGCCCGGGTCTGGGAGGATCCCACATGCCGCGGAGCAGCTGGGCCCGTGAGCCATGGCCGCTGAGCCTGTGCGTCCGGAGCCTGTGCTCTGCAACGGGAGAGGCCACAACAGTGAGAGGCCCGCGTACCGAAAAAAAAAAAAAAATTATCCATCACCAATGCAAATATATCCTTTAACTTCATTGTGAACAATCTCCAAATCCTCACTCGTTCACCCTTAGTGTAGAGTGCACGTTGGTATCTGATCACTTCTCACCACCCTGCAGGTACCGTTCTTATCCAAACCACCTTCATCTCTCCCTGGATCCCTGTCCCAACTTCTGACTTGTCTCCCAGCTTCCACCTCTGCTTTCTGCAGCCTATTCTGCACACAGTTGCCAGGGTGTCCCCTTTAAATGTAAGTCACATCATGGCACCCCTCTCCTTAAAGCCCCCCAATCATCTTCCTAAGCTGATGTCTTGCCAATGTCTCAAGCCCTGATGCTGGGCTCCTCCTCTGAGCTTGTCACGTACCATCACACACCAGCTCACTCCCAGCTCCAGCTCTCACCCTTCCTCAAATATGCCGAGCACAATTCTGCATCATGGATTTTCACTTGCTGTTTTTTTGGCCTAGATCGCTCTGTACTCTTTCCCTCCCTG
>NW_006799310.1:542681-583049 GCF_000442215.2 Lipotes vexillifer
TGTCCTCTTTCCCTCCCTGCGTTGACTCATCAGTAATACCTTCCCTGACTACCCTGTATAAAATCACACTTTCCCATTCCCTGTATTTCCCTATCTCCTTAACCTGCTTTTTCCCCCCCTCCCTAACACTAATATTCTATTTACTTACACATTTGTTTGGTTATTATCTGCCATTCCCTGCCCCACCCCCATGCTCCTTGAAGAACATAAGCTCTACAAATAGGGCCGTGAATTAGTTCTTTGTTTCCTACTGTACACCCAGTGCCAAGAATGGCGCCTGGCATTTGGTAGGTGCTCAATAAACATTTGTTTAATAAAAGAATGTTATTTTTTTCCCCAAAACAATGAACATTCATTGTAGAGAATGGAAAAATACAGGAAGATACAAAGAAAGAACATGCACCTCCCAAAAGATACCTATTATTAACATTCTATTGAATTTCTTCCAGGTTTTTCTAAAAATATATTTTTTCTTTTTGTGAAATCAGGATGATTGTCTATATAAAGTTTATATCCAGCCTTTTGATAAAATATATTGTGAACATTTATACATTATGCATGATTTTGGTTTCTTATTTTCCCTGCTAAATTATACAATTTTGGTTCTATTATGTGTTTTCCAATTGTTCATATAACTTTATAAAACAATAATTGTACATGCTTATTTATATCTAAAGGATATGCAGTGATAGACACCACATGAAGAAATTTGAAATAAACAAAACATTCTACTCATATGATAATAAATACTTGAAGCATTAGAAAGAAATCCGTGGTGGCCAACATAATTTTCTAAGGGGATAATTTTCTAGATGAACCTTACTGTGCTGGCATGTCAATATTTTAGGTGCCAGGACTACTGAGTTTGTGCTAGGACACTTTAAAATTGCTCTATATTCAGTCCATGGGTTGGTGAAATAGCAGCTCGCTTTTGGTTACCTAGAAAAATGTATGTCATTAAAATACTCTTTATATGCAACCCCGGGAACATATCCCATGCATAATGTATTCATAAAGAGTTCATTTTATTTACAGCTTGTCACGATATATGGTGTAAGGAAGCACAGTTCTGATCTACTTTAATTGAATTATGCTTTTCTTTTTTACAGAGTGGGGAAATATATTTGTAAGAATGATTAAACACACCTTGAACTGACTACTTTTTGAGAAAGAGGCAGAGAGAAACACATTAACATCTATGGTGATAGACATTTTAGACATTTAATAACTGTTTGTTTTCTAAATTGGGTGGCTGAAATAGTTTATGTCAAAATCTGATGCCAGTGACTTGAGAAAGCAGTAAACTCCTAGAAAAACATTTTTCAGAATTGCAGTTTTTTAATGCGAATATGGAAAAAATAATCTGTTGTTACATTTTTAGGCATCTAATCCTTTGATGTTTAATTCAACGTAATTCAAAGGTTAGTTTTTGTAATTGACTGCTGTGGTGAATTCTCTGTTTCACATATGGATAGAGACAGTGCTTGTTTTTGCAGGACAGAATGCACCAGTACAGCATTTGAACAGGTTTTTCGTAGCCATATTGACAAACATCCAGTCAAATAAATTAATTTTACCTCCTCAACAAATTCATTAATTTACAAATCAATAAAAGCATAAAAAGTAGAATACTAAACTGAGACCAGAGAGGAGATGGAGGTGCTCTGTAATACTTTAAGATGAATATCAGTGTTCGTCTATTAGACACATCGAGGTCTAACGAGGTCTAAATTCTGTAATATTTGTGTGGACCATTTATTATCCCTTGCAATTCTTGGGCCACTAATTAATTCCTACATCACTCACCTCCCATCTAGCTATTCTGAAAATACATACTCTTGGTTATAAGGAGTTTCAGAGGAGTAAAACAGATGGACCAGTGGAAATCCATCATTATTACAGGAAAAAGAAAAAACAGACGAAAGAAAAAAAACGAAGTGCAAAACTCCAAGCACATTCCTGCATAAAGAGATTTAGACAAAAGCTATCATATTAGTTAATAATATACAGTTATTGTGCATTAACTACATGTTTGAGGATGGAGAACTCTTTTAATAGCCATTTTTGTGTGTTTCTGGGTTTTCCCTTGATAAGAATATAAACTAACTGGTGGGGTCAATTGACTTTTTTTTTTTTTGGCCACACAGCCTGGCATGCGGGATCTTAATTCCCCGACCAGGGATGGAACCCGGGCCCCCTGCAGCAGAAGGGCAGAGTCTTAACCCCTGGACCGCCAGGGAAGTCCCCGACCCTATTTCTATAGCCATATCGTCTGTTAAGAATTTTAGTGCTAGTCCATTGTCTCAAGACAATAACTATAGCCCTCATCTTTCCTATTAAAAAATGCAGCCATGGGCTTCCCTGGTGGCGCAGTGGTTGAGAGTCCGCCTGCCGATGCAGGGGACACGGGTTCGTGCCCCGGTCCGGGAAGATCCCACGTGCCGCGGAGCGGCTGGGCCCGTGAGCCGTGGCCGCTGAGCCTGCGTGTCCGGAGCCTGTGCTCCGCAGCGGGAGAGGCCACAGCAGTGAGAGTTCCGCGTAACCTCCCCCCGGCCCAAAAAAAAAGGCAGCCATAACTGTATGGTTTGCAGATAGCTGTTAGGGAGATAGGAACAACCTGAGACTAAGGTGGGGTATTTGTGTGGTGAAGGCTTGAGGAAAATTGACTCTAAAGAGACCTGAAGTGTAAAATCTAAGCTGAGGGTTTAACAGTTTCAACCTAGGGTGAAGTCAGTGTCCAAGAGTTGAATGCAGAGACAGATGGGACAGGGGAAACTTCTGGGTGTCAGCATCAGGTGGGATCAGAATCATTAAACAGGGAGCCATTGTGCCCGACGGTGTTTTAACAGGTGGAGCCTAGATCCAGAGACCAATACCAGGCAAAAGGTCTGGCAGGGGTTAGTTAGGTAAGTTGGCCCCTCCCACTATATTCCTCCCTACAGTGCTGGTTCCGGTGACTCGGCAACTGTAATTCAGGATGAAGCTCCTGGGCCCTTAGGGAACCAAAGGTACCAGACATGTAGATGAAAGTTCCATGTAAACCATATTGGCTATACCAGGTGGGGGGTTAGGTAGATAGACTACACTCTGATGTTCATGAGAACTATTAAAAATCTATGCCCAAAGTACAAAACATAGCAGGTTTAAGAGCAGTAGACTTCTGGGGCACCTCACGTTTCACCAGGTCTGGCTCTTATTGGTCTGGAGTCCAGGTGGATTTTGACAGAGATGCCAGATTTTATTAAAGTTAGCTGAAGATAGCACGGAATGATACATCCAGAGTCTCAGAGATTCCAATTGTATTAGATTAAATAAAAATTAAGAAAAACACAAATACAACTTCCTCTTATTGAATACATTCTGTTTTTGAAGCACCGTCTATACCAAGCACTTTACATTTTCCAGATAAGGAAACTGATGAGAGATTAAACACATTATTCATTATAGTATGCTAATAAAAGACAAAGCTGGAATTTGAATGCGTCTGTCTGATCCCGAAGCTTGTATATATTTTATTACTTTCTAATTCCGACATGTAACTTTTCTCCTTCAGGGCAACATCTTTGGATATGAGTGAAAAGTTCTAGGTGGGAAGATCTTTCTCTACTAAGCATGCCAAGGTATCAGTGCCCCAGAAGGCATCTTCATCTAGCTTCAAATACCTGAGGTCCATCTCCCTCTGTTCATATATTTCAGCTTTAGTGCCCTGTGCTGGTTGGCTGTTTCCTTCCGCGGACCCCAGGGGCCTGCCGGCAGAAATGATCCCCCTGAGCCCTCTAGTGGTCAGTAGGAAACTCTAACCGTGCCTCGGGGATCAGCGTTCCCAGGAACATTCTCAAAGCCCCGCGGGTGTTGCCCAGGGAAGCAAGACTGTGTGACACCACCTAGAGTCACCCTCATAGCTTCCCTTTGTGTGCTTCTGGGCCATGTCCACTAGCACTGCCCCAACTCAAGATGACGTCTCAAACCTGCCAAGTGTGCACTCTTGGATGCTACAGGGTAGATTCTATCACTAAATCTCAGGAACAATCAAATACAGGTATCTACAGGATGCGGCAGCAAGTCCAAAATTTATTTTCGTGTGTCCCTCAAAATGCACAGGGTGGTTTATTCAAATTGACTCCCAGAAGCAGCTCTGGATATCTTATACTTCCCCAAGGTAAATACTTGAATAGCTCTAGTAACACTCTTAGATTACATGGGGTAGTATAATTATGATTTTCTGGGGTGTTTTGGGGGTATATTTACAGGGTATATTTAAATAATATTGGCAAGCCTTACATGCTGTAATGTAGGGATATCATTTTTTCCCCTTGATTTTAAGATAATTATGATGACATATTACAGTAATTTCCTTATTATTGATTTAATACAATAACTCTAGATTATTCTTATTATTTTGGAACATAAATGTATTTAAATATACACATACTTTAACATGTGTATTTTGGTTATCAAATACAGATAGCAAGTATATGTCTATTTCACTGCTTCCACTGGAATTTATTGATATTATTTTATTCTTATATCTAAAATAGACCAATTAATAGTGTTAAGTGCTATAGAAGATGCAATAGGAATACGCCATTATTCCTAACCTCAGAGTTTGGTTCCTCAGTTGTCTCTGTTCTGGGGGCCTCTCCAGTTTGATCACGTCACTGAGCTGAGTGTGATTCTAATTTTTAAAGATATGCATATATGCATTTTTCATATAAAATGGGCCCTAAAAGCAAGCCAGCGACTTCATCTGGTGCTCAACCAAAGAAACAGGAACCTGTTCTAATGCTGGAGGAAAAACTGGCCAGGCTGGACCAACTCGTGATCTCCAGTGGAGATCCTGTCAAAGTTTTCCAGGGTAATTTTGATTATTTTTGGTGAGTCATGACTTTCTTATTTCTGATTTTAGAATCTAAGAGGTGTGACTCGATTGTAAGATAAGTATCATCAGAGAAATACATACATTTTGCCACACAGTAGGAGACTCTTAAATGTTTCCGGACAAGGATGTCGTAACATTGGGTTTGGGAGATTAATTAGGCAGTAATATTCTAGATAAATTGGAAGTTGGCAATGGAGGCAGTTAAAGGCTACTATGATAGTAGAAGTGAAAGAGAAGGAATGATTGTCAGACTGATGGTGGAGGTGGAATAAGTTGACCATTTTAACTGACTAGGATGGGTTAAAAATATAACTTTGAAGTTTTTGTGACCATAACATTGGTGGCAAAGGAAAAGTTCAAGTATAGGTTCTTGGTAATTACCTGCCTTTGGAGACCAGAGGAAGAAGACAAGAAGCCACTAAGGGAGCCAGAGAAGGAACGTTCAGAAAATATATTCAGGGAAACAGAATTTTAAAAGGAGATGACATAAAGTGTTGCTAAAAGTTCAAGAATTATACAAATTCTGATGGACTAAAATTAGTCTAATGGACTAATTTTGAAGGTAGAAGGAGGAAAAGAAAATAATGAGAACAGATGTTTGAAAAATAGGACAGGGTGAGACAATTTCAGGAAGAAGAGGTAACAAATGATTTTAAGTGTTACTGAAATTTCAAGGAGGGTTGTTACTGAATTTGGAGAGATCAAAGTTTAAACCCCAAATTAAGATATGTGGTGTCTATCAAAGGATTTTTTCCTGATTTATAAATTTGTGTGACTAACATGTGTACTACAAAAATTAGTTCATATTTAGTTACATCGTTCATTCTTTATATGCTCAAAATCGTAAAAGTATAAGAAACGGGTTTTCCCTGAATTGACTATCAAAGTTGTAATTAGTGACCTTTTTAGAGAATGTGGGCTGATATCAGATTACAAGCCAAGGAATGAGTTGGAGTTGAAGAAATATTTTGAGAAATTTAGTGATAGGAGTAAGGAGAGAGAGGAGTAGGGTTAAAAGGCGGGAAAGATCTGGAAGACAGCTCAGACCAGCCTGATGGTCTCATTGCAGCTTTTGGATTATTTTTCAGTTATTCTTTCAGCCTTTCTATATGCACGTACTATTTTGAAATCACATAATATGCCACAGATTTTGTCCATGTACTAAAACAAATTGGAAAATATCATACAGCATTTGTTGCCAGGTGAAACTACAATTAGTGCATGATCTGAGTGGAAAGATCATGCAAGTGTTCAGTCAAAAAAGATGGTTTCCATGACTCTTTAATAACTTCTAAGGTGTCATTAGGGTTTCTCCTATCTGTGAAATACTATGATTCTCCATTCCCTAGCCCAGAAAAGAAGTCTTTGAAACAGTGGGGTGGGAGATGCAGATGTTTCTGTGGCAGAGATATTTCTCATTTCAGACATGTGGGATTAGGGCGATATTGCAATACTGATCCTTTCCAGAGTGCTCAGGCTCTTTAGTGGGATATGATTTTCTCAACTCAGCAATATTTACCATTGGGCCCATTCAGGCACTTACAACACTTGTTGATCATAGAAAATTAGCTATAGCTTTTAGAGCATATTAGGTTAAATGAGATAGGAAGCACGATCATTACCCTTAAGGGAACAAGTCAGACAAAATGGGAGGAAAATGTATTGGAAATGTTTGCCTCAAACAAATCAGCTAATGTGAGCAAAGCATCCTATTCTGAGATGAGGAGTTAAATAGAGTAGTAATACCTGCCACGTGACAGTTTGTTTTTTAATTTAAAATTTAAAAATCCATATCACATAGAGCCTGGGGGTGGAGCAGGTATTATATTATTTTGCATCTTTCTGAGAATAGCCCATTCTTTCTTCTCTCTCAAAATCTTCAGCTAATGGAGGACCAGGATGTAGGACTTTCAGCGTTAAAATTGGGAAAGTTCTTTGCAAACTGGGACAGGTTGGTAACCTCTATTTGGAGCAAGGCTACCTGACTATACACATCCTTACTTCCTGCAGTAATCTCCCAATCTCCCGGTCAATCTTCCTCATTTGGTTAAGAGTTTAAGATCCAATTTACTTACATTCTTCTTTCCATCACTGCTGCTGTTCATGTGGATAATCCATCCAATGCCTGATTTTTTTTAGTTCCTTGACCTTTTCTCTTACAACCTTTTCCTCACCCTTCTTCCTGACTTTCGCTGCCAGTTCTTATGGTCACACCTCAGATTTTGTCAATTACGAATAACTAACGATACTACCATCAAAATCTCAATTTCTAACATTCCAGTCACCAGCCACCTCTCCTCTCTTTTCAGCTCACTGCCTCTATGGTAATTCTTCGATTACACTGGGGCTTCCAATCCATGCCTTCCTTGCCTCCCTCTCTGCCTTACCCAAATGGTAGAAATCAATACTGATTAATCCCAACAATTTATAGAAAAACAGTATAATTTAGTGGCTAAAGGTGTGAGCTCCTCGAATCCTGGGTCCAATATTTATTAGCTAGGTGGCCTTGGAAAAGTTTCTGAACATCTCTGTGCCTCAATTTCCTCATGTGTGCCCAACTCATAGGGTTGTTGTGGGCTCACAGTATTAATAAAAGTAAAATGCTTAGACAGTTCTTGGCACATGATAAACATTCAATAAATGTTTCCCAAGCTTGCAGTTCATGGCTGGAGAAAGACTCCTAACTATTCTGACTGATCTCTTTTAAATTTTATGACTGTGTCTCAAGCGGGCCTTAATGCAGTCTCTGCAATTCAGTCGACCACAGTTCCCATTTCCTTATTGATTTATTTTCTCTCTCTCAGAGATTACTATCTTACGCCTTCTTCTTCTCAAATTTCCAGCCCCTCTTCCCTGCTCCTCACTGTCAGTGGATGATTTTTCTTCTAGTCTCACTGAAAAGGCAGAAGCAATCAGAAGATAAAGCTATTTTCCCACCAACCGGCCTGCCCTCATCTATAGCCTTCGGTTACAATGAAAGTGTCTCTTTCTCTATTTTAGGAAAATCCTCTACTTGTTCACTGGATTCCATCTCTTTCCACTTTCTCAAGAACTTTACTGCTTCAATGACCTCTTTTCTGTCTTGCATCATTACATGTCTTTCTTCTCTGCTATAATGTGCTCTGTTATTAATTAACAATATTAAACAAAAGGAGAAAAGAAACCTCCCTTGCTTCTATGCTCTCTATGGCTATCAACTTATTTACCATCCTTTATAGCAAACCTTGATGTTTCCACAGTCTCAGCTCCCATCCTCATGACGATTCTAATCAGGCTTTCGTTCCCCTATTCTACCAAAACCCTCACCTTTGTGGGCCAATGGCAACTTCCATCTTGTCAAATTGGATGACCCATTCTCAGTCCTCATCTTACTCTGTTTGTCACCAGTGTTTAACACAATTGACCACATCCACTTTATTGAAACTTTTTAAAATTTTAACTTGGTTTTAGGACACCATACTATTTTGATTTATCATCTACCTTTCTTCTCAGTGTCCTTGACTGGATTCTTCTTTGGACATTTAATTGTGTCTTACACAACAGAATGCCCCAGAGCTCAGCCCTTGGTTCTCTTGGGCTTGCTGAAGTGATTGGAGTGACCGAAACCAGGAGAAATTAATTTCACAGGCTTCATATGAGGCAGTTAGAACTGTGCTGTGAAAAACAAAATAAGCGTAGTTTGTAGGAAAGAGGAAAGTCATTTATGTTTTTTGTTGAATTTCATTAATATCTGATTGTTGAATGGAAGCAATTTTACTGTGATAAATTCAGTTCCACAAATGTTTTCTGAGCACTGGCAGTGGAAAGGAGAGGGGAGACTCAAAGATGAAGCAGAAGAGTCCTTGCCAGCATGGTCCTGAAAGCAGTTAGGTTATTATCCTAATTTAATTAATGGAAATGTAAAAGCTAAATCAATACTAGAACTAGAACCAGAATTCTTGGTGGTTTCAGGTCTTTGATTAGGTTGATTAATTTCAATCTGCCTCCCAGATTGAAATACAATAAAGAATAAAGTGTAGCTAAATTACAGGTTTAAAAGATATTAAAATGGAAAATTGCTGGAAAAAGTAATAAAATAACAACCACGAAAATATACCTTTCCTTGGCATTTTCAACTTAACTACCCCAGAGCTGCTAAAACAACTTATTCTTGTCTTTTTCAACAAGATCTCAAAATTTTCAACCAGCCACTACTAGGATTCTTGTATTGGTAAAATTGGATTTTCTTTTTGGAAACTGATTTTTGATGAAGAACGAACTAGAATATCGATGGATAATTCTACGTCATTATTAATATCCCAAAGCTGAAGCTTTGAACAAACACATGTTTTAGAAACATGTATTCATAAAGTTGCCTAATCACCTTTGAGGTTTTCTGTATAGCACCTAAAAGATTTGAGCAGTTTGTCTATTTAGATTTGAATTTTGGTGAATATTGTAAAGATTAGAAGTTTGGATATGCAGTTTATAACAAACCACTCTAAAAAATAATAACAGTGCGAATAGTGATAACTACTTTCTACTGAGCAACTATTTACAATTAGCTATTTACGTCTGTTACATCTTTTATCCCTTACAATGACTGGATGAGGCGGTGTTATTGTCCTTCCCAAGAAGAAACAGAGATTCAGATAGGTTCGATAATTTTTCCAAGAAAATGAGAAATATGCTCTCAGTACTCTTACTTCTAAAGGGAATAAAGAAGGAAACAATTAAATACCAGATACCACACCTGGACCTTTTGTGTTACTCTGTTGTTTAATCAAAAGTAGGAGTTAAAAATAGATTGTAATAAGAGCACTTGTAACACTTAGCACTTTGTGTTACAAGAGTACAGTTTGAATACATTTTAAACTAGAGAGATTTGCAGTGCATTATAATGACTGTTCCCCGTTTCAGCATTGCATTTTATATGTGGATGCTTAAATTCTTGACCCTATAGAAAGCTATAAGAATTATTCTTTTACATCAAGATTTTTCCTCTCATTTAGTGATTGCTGAAGCATTTCCTCTTTGCAAACCAGCTTATAATACTGTTGGCCCTCGCTTAAAAATAAAGTTGTTGGGAATTAGGTACTTGATCTGCATACATATAGAACAATCATACTTACAGCCTTTCCTGTCTTATTTTTATTTTTTAATTTTTTATTTTATATTGGACTATAGTTTATTTACAATGTTGTGTTAGTTTCAGGTGTAAAGCAAAGTGATTCAGTTATACATATATATGTATCTATTCTTTTTCAAATTCTTTTCCCATTTAGGTTATTACAGAATATTGAGCAGAGTTCCTTGTGCTACACAGTAGGACCTTGTTGGTTATCTATTTTAAATATAGTAGTGTGTATATGTCAATCCCAAACTCCCAATTTATCGCCCCCCCAACCTTTCCCCTTTGGTAACCATAAGTTTGTTTTCTGTCTGTGGAGTTCATTTTTATCACTTTTTTAAGATTCTGCATATAAGCGATATCATATGATATTTGTCTTTCTATGTCTGACTTACTTCACTCAGTATGATAATCTCCAGGGCCATTCATGTTGCTGCAAATGGCATTATTTCATTCTTTTTAATGACTGAGCAATATTCCATTGTATACATGTACCACATCTTCTTTATCCATTCATCTGTCGATGGACATTTAGGTTGCTTCCATGTCCTGGCTATTGTAAATAGTGCTGCTCTGAATATTGGGGTGCATGTATCCTTTTGAATCATGGTTTTCTCTGGATATGTGCCTGGGATTAGGATTGCTGGATCATATGGTAGCTCTATTTTTAGTTTTTTAAGGAACCTCCATACTGTTTTTCATAGTGGTTGCACCAATTTACATTACCAGCCACAGTGCAGGTGGGTTCCCTTTTCTCCACACCCTCTCCAGCATTGTTTGTAGACTTTTTGATGATGGTCATTATGACTGGTGTGAGGTGAGACCTCATTGTAGTGTTTTTGTTTTTGTTTTTGCTATGCCACGAGACACGTGGGATCTTAGTTCACTGACCAGGGATTGAACCCAGGCCCTCTGCATTGGAAGCACAGAGTCTTCTTTTTTTTTTTCTTTTTTTTTTCAAACAGGGTTCATACTTTATTCTACAAATTAATCCCCATTCCATATATAGAAGTGCAGAGTCTTAACTACTGGGCTGCCAGGGAAGTCCCTTCATTGTAGTTTTGATCTGCATTTCTCTAATAATTAGCAATGTTGAGCATCTTTTCATGTGCCTCTTGGCCATCTATATGTCTTCTTTGGAGAAATGTCTATTTAGGTCTTCTGCCCATTTTTTAAATTGGGTTGTTTGTTTTTTTGATTTTTTTTTTTTTTTTGGAAATTAAGCCCTTGTCAGTCACATTGTTTACAAATATTTTCTCCCATTCTGTGGGTTGTCTTTTCGTTTTGTTTATGGTTCCCTTTGCTGTGCAGAAGCTTTTGAGTTTAATAGATCCCATTTGTTTATTTTTGTTTTTATTTCTGTTACTCTAGGAGACAGATTGAAAGAGATCTTGCTGTAATTTATGTCAAAGAGTGTTCTCCCTATGTTTTCCTCTAAGAGCTTTGTAGTGTCCAGTCTTACATTTAGGTCTTTAATCCATTTGGAGTTTATTTTTGTGTATGGTGTTAGAGAATGTTCTAATTTCATTCTTTTACATGGAGCTGTCCAGTTTTCCCAGCACCCCTTAGTAAAGAGACTGTTTTTTCTCCATTGTATAGCCCTCCGTATTTTAGTATCCAGGCACACAGCAAGTGTAGGACTTCTGAAACAGGAAGTTGAACTTGTTTAACAGTGGTTTCTCTAGAGATCTTTACTTCCATTTGCTGATTAAAAGTTGGTAAGTGAGTTTTGTTTCTTGTTGACATCAAGCACACTGTGAATATCTTGAGGTGAGTGCTTAAGTGTGACCAAATAAAACAGAAATAAAAGTAAGTCACATAAGACAAAAATTGGATTCCAGATTGCTCTGTTTTAATGATTTATTCAATATAACAAAGTCTCTTTCTGTGGCTGCTGCTAACTCTTCTGTAATCCTGTGTTAATATTTTAGGTAAAAAATTGAGTCCAGGTGAGGGGTTGGGGCAGGGGAGTGAGAGCTAAGAGTTGGGAGAGGACAGAGTTGAGCAGGAGGGAAATGTACCACACTAAGATTTGTCATTTTCTCGGATAGTATTATTATTTTTTCTCGCTTTTTTTCTTTTAGTTCTCTAGCAGGTAAGTAAGCTACATTTTTCGATTTTTATTTGATTAAAGAAAGAAAATTTAGAACATTTTCGAAGAAAGTCACCCTCAAGTCCCCCACTCATAAATTTAAAACATAGATAAAGATACAGAGACAATTTTTCTTTTATCCATTGCCCTTGTTTGTTCAGGAGATGGAGTTTTAAAAATAGATTCAGGGCTGAAAACCCCAAAACAAGAGCTTGGTAAATGACAGCCTTAGAAACAAATCAGCAACACTATTGGTTAGTGTTGCTCTTGGTGACTTAAGGGATACCTGAATCATTCTTACCTAGGAGCTTATCACTGTGGCCAGAGACAAACACTATCATAAAATATAACTGATTCAATTCAACAGACGTGTTGAGTGCTGAATATGCACCGTGGTTGGTGTTAAGCATAATAGGATGAGTAAGACAGTCTTGATTTTCAAAGAACTCACAGTCTTAAGAGAAGCAGGCAGGTAAATATTGTTCAGAGTTATTCATAAGGAGCTAAGTTCCATATTAGGTTATGAGCAAATTGTTATGGGAGCGCAGAGGAAAGAGAGGTTGTTTAATTCTATAGAAGGGACATTCTGGACTCTATGCTTTTTTAGGGTTTGTATGGGATGCACAGTCATCTGTAAAGTACTTTGAAAAGTACATTGGAGGATAGGGTTCACCCAGGGTTTTGGCATTTGGTTCTACCCACTGATTTGGGAGAATGAGTGAGAAATCTTCTCTTCTTTCTCTTACCCCTCAAGGTTCTGATCAATGTCCTACGGACAGCATAATTCCCAGAGTGGCCTTCCTCAGCATTCCCTCCACCTTGAAATGATCTGTGTACTTCACTAGTCCCCTAAGTGTGTTTAGGGAGGGGCTGTGCATATTAGTCATCTTTCACTTCCGGTGCCTAGCAAGTGCTTGGCACACTGTAGCCTCCCAACACATTTTTGGTTAATTGAACTAAAGGAAGAAAGAAAAAGATGTGTACTTCTCTGATCTCACTCAACAAACCTTATTTTCCCTCCCACCTCTTTGACTAATTCCCTTATTTCTGATTATGGAAATTAAAGAAAATGCTCCCTTAATAATTCCTTCGGAAACTGCGCTGCAGCCATATTAAGGGTTTTCCTATTTCCTTTCAATTTGAAAAGAAGGGTGGAAAAGCCAAGAGCTGCAGCTTTATTCTTTCCCCACCCCCTTTTCTGTTTCTCACTCTTTTCAGATTCCTTCTTTGGTTCCAGAGCAACCTCTAATAAAGATATTAACCTTGTATTTCTCTTTATCCAAAGCACGGACATAAATCACATGGTTTCTGCATTATATATGTTAATCCTCTAGGATAATACCATCCTTTGCTGTTTCACAGACATTCCAGATTAAAGCATTTTACAGTAATATATCATTAAAAGAAACTACAGTTGGTGGCCAGGGAATTCAATTACATTTTTTTTCTTTCTTAATGGAATCAAAGCATTTTACTAATTAGATATGTTTTTCCACAAGATGGCGCCATAGCCCTTTTGATTATTTGGAGTCTATGAACCCAGGGTTCTATTTTATTTTTTAAAGTAACTCCCCCTCCCTCTAATTCTTTAGGTATAAAAGTGACATATAAGAAAGAATGTAAGATTGTCACTCATAAAAGACCAGATTTACTATCTGATTTTAAAGAGGTCCATAGGAATAACCATAGAATAGCTAATAACAGGCATTAGTACAAGATGAATAATTACTAGACCTGATTTTTCTGCACTACTTTTTCTTTAAACAATTGTTTACTAAGAGAAAGGAAAATTGTTAAACATAGTGTAACTCAAATATGAATTAGAAATTTAATTTTTAAAGCATTATGCATAAAATTTTAATGTTCTTTAGTACTACTTGTAGTTTGGGTGCTCAGAATGAGTTGTTGAATTCACTGGGCAATTTTTTTTGTTTGTCCTCATGTAGAAAAACATCTTATATAGAGGATTAATTTTTTTTTTACTAAACATTTTGGTGTTAATGGCATTCTCAGGTTTGTTCCAAATACTTTTTTTTTTTTCCTGCGGTATGCGGGCCTCTCACTGCTGTGGCCTCTCCCACTGCAGAGCACAGGCTCCGGACGCGCAGGCCCAGTGGCCATGGCCCACGGGCCCAGCCGCTCCGCGGCATGCAGGATCCTCCTGGACTGGGGCACGAACTTGTGTCCCCTGCATCAGCAGGCAGACTCCCAACCACTGCGCCACCAGGGAAGCCCCTAAATGTTTTTTGATTGTTTTGAAGTTAAGTCTTCCCCAAATTTGCATACAAATTTGCAGGTGAATCCCATTTATAATAGTGATGTTGAGCCCCTTTTATGTGCAAAACACAGTTTTAGATAGGATCTAAGCAAGAAAACAAAACTTCACTGCTACTTTCATATAATCCACTCAATCTGAAAAGTAAAAGAAAAAAGATTACTGCTAAAATTATGTTCAGAAGGCTTAGATTTATTTTATTTTATTAAAAAATTTTTTTTAACATCTTTATTAAGAGTGGTGTGTTAGTTTCTGCTTTATAACAAAGTGAATCAGCTATACGTATACATGTAACCCCATATCCCCTCCCTCTTGCATCTCCCTCCCACCCTCCCTATCCCACCCCTCTAGGTGGTCACAAAGCACCGAGCTGATCTCCCTGTGCTATGCGGCTGCCTCCCACTAGCTAGCTATTTTATGTTTGGTAGTGCATATATGTCCATGCCACTCTCTCACTTCGTCACAGCTTACCTTTCCCCCTCCCCATATCCTCAAGTCCATTCTCTAGTAGGTCTGTGTCTTTATTCCCATCTTACCCCTAGGTTCTTCATGACCCCCCCCCCCCCCGCTTTTTTTTCCCTTAGATTCCATATATATGTGTTAACATACAGTATTTGTTTTTCTCTTTCTGACTTACTTCACTCTGTATGACAGACTCTAGGTCCATCCACCTCACTACAAACAACTCAATTTCGTTTCTTTTTATTGCTGAGTAATATTCCACTGTATACATGTGCCACATCTTCTTTATCCATTCATCTGTTGATGGACACTTAGGTTGCTTCCATGTCCTGGCTATTGTAAATAGAGCTGCAATGAACATTGTGGTACATGACTCTTTTTAAATTATGGTTTTCTCAGGGTATATGCCCAGTAGTGGGATTGCTGGGTTGTATGGTAGTTCTATTTTTAAGGAACCTCCATACTGTTTGGGAGTGAATTATTTTTGAGATTTATTTTGACAATGCTGGATCATTTAATGAAAGTTACATATTGACCCCAAATACTAAAGATTTTAATTAATGCCTGATATAGTCTCCTTGTTAGAATCATAAATTTATTAAATTTAAGAAGTCCAACATGAAGAGAAAACAAATTACTGTGTGCAATTCTTAATTATGTCTAATTGCGAGTTTGTAATGCATTTCCATTTATAAAATCACTTAAGTTATCAATGTCTGAGACAACGGTTTGTATTTACAAATTGCACATTTGTTAAGGAGTGAATTCGTTAATGTGCTAATTAGAAAACTCTCATAAAAGAGAATACAGGTTGTGTGGCTCACTTCTGTCCATTTACTCCCGTTTGGATCTTGTAGTGGTGAGTGGGTGGAAACTATGGTTAAGTTTAAAACCGCTGAATTCACATTAACAGATATGTTTGTGCTTTTAGTTGGTGATTGAAGTATTTAAGCCATTTATACTCTCATTATTACTACTACTAATTACTTTTCCAGAAGGTCTACTGTGTGTCAGGGACATCAAGCATTTATTTAATTCACAATAATGGTTTGGAACAGGTATGGTTATTCTGATTTCACAGATGAAGACACTGAGGCTTAGAGAAATTAGATAATGTTCCAAGGGTCAGGCAGCTGGTGAGTGGAGGCCAGGATCTGAATGCAAGTTTCTATGACTTCAGAGCCTGTTAACCATTTCAACCGCTTACTTATATTGTGTATGTAATTACCATGTCGTGTAGCTCTTGGTGAAGTCTACAAATTTAATGTGAAATACTATATTCTTAATGTGTAAGGAATAACTTACGCTTTCTATGCTATTTAGGGCACAATAAGGGCTTTTGCAAAGGGGATTTGTTAAGTTATTATGATAGAGGCAGCAAGCAGAGCATCTCTGGGGTGAAAAGGAAGCTCCGTTTTCTTTCTTTCTCTCGCCCCTTAACTTTCCCCCATGTCATTTTGTCAATGTACAATACAAGCTATCATGGCTCTAATGGGCAGACCTGATTGTATTCATTTAAAAATTACTTAAAACCCACCAAATTCATTACCTTCCAACAGAGTGAAAAGATGAAATGTTTCTATTTCAAAATGTTATCTTCTTAAAAGAAAAGATATGAGTTTAAAAAAATACTTGGTAAACTAAAATGACAGTTGAAGGGCTTTTTGTGTTAGTTATTGGACCAGATTTTCTTTTCTTTTTTTTTTTTCTTGCGTTATGTGGGCCTCTCACTGTTGTGGCCTCTCCCATTTGCGGAGCACAGGCTCCGGACGCGCAGGCTCAGCGGCCATGGCTCACGGGCCCAGCCGCTCCGCGGCATGTGGGATCTTCCCGAAACGGGGCACGAACCCGTGTCTCCTGCATCGGCAGGCGGACTCTCAAGCACTGCGCCACCAGGGAAGCCCCTGGACCAGATTTTCTACATATTCTGTTGCGAAGTATGTAAAAGTTATTAAAAGAAGCTCAGCTGTGAATATCTCCAAAAAGTAGCTAAATGGTCATTTAGATGAGATGGATGTGGGTAAAGTGAAGTCTTCATAGAGAAATAAAATAAACTTTAAAAAAGCTTATTTTCACCCTAAATTAACCCCAACCCTAAGGATTCTTTGTTTCCCTAAATGATGCCAGAAAGATCAACTGCTCCAAGCACAATGACAGGTATGAAGCAGATAGCACACACCTGGTGATGGAAGGTTTCAGGAATCAAACCATTCTTCCCTTCATCCATCTGTCTGGCCGCTATTTGATGGTTACTTAGTATTTGTAACATATTCAATTCTGTAGTTACTGACCCCGCTGTTACAAGCGCTGTGTGAGGTACTGCAAGCCTTAACTTGCTCACAGAATTAAATCATCAGTTCAATATGTTTGCTTCAGTATGTGATTGTATCTTTTACAGGACTGCTGATTCAACCATTTGGGGGCTATAGTCCTTGATTTTTATTGTCAGCTTGTTTAAGCAGGAGATAGTCTGTTCATTGATAAAGAGTTGATAGAATTTATGTATTTGGGTGACTGAATTGATCTAATTATTTGGTGTTTAAAGGATTTGGCATGTGTTATAGACATAGTCATTCACGTGTTTAGGAAATAAAATCCTATGTCACGTCTACACCATAGTTTACTAAAAGTAGTAGTAAGAATCATAGTAATAATGTTTATAATAGTAAATTTTACTTCATTGGTGGGAAGCAACTTCATATGTTAGCACTATAAATATTCTTTTGAGGATCTGACTTAGCACCTTCATTTCAAGAAACATAGAGAAAACATGTGTTGTCTTGGACAAGACACTATTATCTCTATCCCTTAGTTTCCTCCTTTGTAGGATAAAGAAGCTGCACTAGGTAATCTCGAAGTTAAAGTTCAATACTATAGTTTCATAATTTTAGGATTTGATTTTTCTTCTTTTTAAAAAATATTTTTATTGGAGTGCAGTTGATTTACAATGTTGTGTTAGTTTCAGGTGTATAGCAAAGTGAATCAGTTATACTTATATCCATTCTTTTTTAGATTCTTTTTCCATATAGGCCATTACAGAGTATTGAGTAGAGTTCCCTGTGCTATACAGTAGGTCCTTATTAGTTGTCTATTTTATATAGAGTAGTGTGTATATGTCAATCCCAAACTCTCACTTTATCCCTCTGCCCTCTTACCCCTGGTAATCATAAGTTTTTTTACATCTGTAACTCTGTTTCTGTTTTGTAGATAAGTTCATTTGTACCCTTTTTGTAGATTCCATATATAAGTGATATCATATGATATTTGTCTCCCTATGTCTGACTTACTTTACTCAGCATGACAATCTCTAGGTCCATCCATGTTGCTGCAAATGGCATTATTTTGTTCTTTTATATGGCTGAGTAATATTCCATTGTATATATGTACCACATCTTCTCTATCCATTCCTCTGTCAATGGACATTTAGGTTGCTTCCATGTCCTGGCTATTGTAAATAGTGCTTCAATTAACATTGGGGTGCATGTATCTTTTCGAATTATTGTTTTCTCCACATATATGCCCAGGAACGGGATTGCTGGATCACATAGTAACTCTATTTTTAGTTTTTTAAGGAACCTCCATACTGTTCTCCACAGTGGCTGTATCAATTTACTCTCCCACCAACAGTGTAGGAGCGATCCCTTTTCTCCACACCCTCTCCAGCATTTATCGTTTGTAGATTTTTTGATGATGGCCATTCTGACAGTGGAAGTTATAACTCACTGTAGTTTTGATTTGCATTTCTCTTATAATTAGTGATGCTGAGCATCTTTTCATGTGCTTTTTAGCCATCTGCATGTCTTCTTTGGAGAAATGTCTATTTAGATTTTCCACCCATTTTTTGACTGGGTTGTTTGTTTTTTTGATATTGAGCTGAATGACCTGTTTGTATATTTTGGAGATTAATCCCTTGTATGTTGTGATTTTCCTTCTGATTTCAGAAATTTTTTTCTTGGCACCTGTTTTTTTGTTTTGTTTTGTTTTTGTTTTTTGTTTGCTTTTTAAAATTGAAGTATAGTTAATTTACAATGTTGTGTTAGTTTCAGATGTACAGCAAAGTGATTCGCTATACACACACACACACATACACACACATACACATACACACACACATATATACATATGTATTCCTTTTCAGATTCTTTTCCATTATACGTTATTACAAGATACCAAGTATAATTCCCTGTACTAGACAGAAGGTCCATACCGTTTACCTGTTTCACACATAGTAGCATGTATATGTTAATCCCAAACTCCTAATTTATCCCTCCCCCACCATCCCCTTTAGCACTGATTTTAGAAATTTGAAGAATTTTTTTAATTTTATTTTACTCTTAGGTAATGCCTAGCAAGTTATCTTACACATAGTAGACAATAAATGTAGTTGAGTGAATAAAAGATAGCATTAGACCAATATCAATGTTAAATTTATTTAATACCTATTAACTGAGCATCAGCTATGTGCCGATCTACATGCCTAAGAACCAAGCAGTAAATTAGGATTAAATTCCCTTTTCACATTTAGTTTACAATCTAGTGGGGGAAAATGGATAATAAACCTTAAAATAGCAATGATTTCAGATAGTAAAAAATGCCCTGCAGGATAATGGGGAAGACCTGAGGTGGGCAGGTGTGTATAGACAGGATGGTCAGGGAAGGACATTATGCTATGTAAAGATCAAGAGTAAGAATATTCCAGGCATTGGGAAAATCTAAAGCAAGGTTCTTGAAGTCAGATGTAGGTTGTCATCTTCAAGGGACACGTGGTGGATAGGTGAAGAGCAAGGAAGTGTTCTGAGATGAGGCTGGAGTCAGGCAATATCAAGATGGTGACGGGTCTTCTAGGACTTAGTAAGGAGCTTGGATTTTATTCAGTTGCAGTGAGAACATGAGAAAGTCTTAAGTGTATACCTAATTCTCCCATTACATAAATGTATATTCTGAGATTGTGGATGTTGAGTCATACTTGGCCAAAAATTTCCTTTTCCTCCCTTGTGTCCATAGTGATACCCTATTATTGTCTTTAGAAACTCGTTTCTAAAATTACTTCATTAAATCAGGAATGAATGTTTTTTCCCTGCTCATGAATTGAAGATTGAAATATTTCCAAAGGCCACTTTGAGAAATGAGAAGCAAATGGGGTAAACTTCAGGAGGAGATAAAAATATATTTGTAATCTTTTTTTTTTAAGAAAATTCAGCATTTACAAACCCTTTTTATTTTGTGAGATTTCTGGAACAGTGGGAGTCAAATTCCTATTTTTGTGACAAGGAGTGAAGGTTTGTGATTTCCCCTTAAGATTCCCCTTCATGTTATGAAGTAAAGTACAGTACAAATATACTCATCATGGAAATACAGATTTTACTTTATACTGGGGTAAAGGAGCATTATAAATACCTCATAATGCAGTAGAGAGGACAGCTCAAACTGAAGTGCACTGATATTCTTTCATAAGAGTTTTATTCAATACAATATGGGATGCCAGTAACCATTAAAAGATAATTGGGAAGTTGGTTCGTCTACTGTTAGAGTGAAGTTACTTATAGTGGGGTAAAACTTGGGTATAATGATAGACAGTGTCTAGTTCAGCACAGTGTTTCCCTCCAAAATATGGAAAGGCGACTTATTACATGTAGATGGTAATGTACAGGTTTGAACCAAAGAAAAGTAAAAGTAGTGTGTATTTTGGGAGAAGTTGACTAATGTCTTTGAGCTTCTGTTTCCTCACCTATGAAAATAAAATTGAACCAAATGATTTCTAAAAAGGATTCTATGCAATCGACACTGATAAGTTAATTATGTAAATAATGAGGGGAGAAGAGGAGTGTTTATGACTTTACAATCAAGTTTTGAGTCAAGGATGATGAAAAGGGACAGAATAGGTAAATTTTAACATGAAAGGCTCTTCAAGGATGGGTTGGTTATAAATAAGCTTTGTTTTGTAAATAATAAGAAGGCATCTTAAAATTTGCAATTTTCCCTCTGAATTAAGTGGAAATTGAATTCTATAAACATTCTCTAATGTTGCCCATTTCAAAAGCAGTTTCTGGAAAGAAAACTGTGTATGTGTTATTGCTTCCTGCATGTGTTTTCACACTCTTATAACCCAAAGTGTTATGGTGTTATGTCATTGCTCTGTTTCTTGCCTCTCTTCTGGTCATCAAGTTCTCAATAATCCAAAGGCATGTTGAAAATGGAAGAGTAGTTCAAAGTTGAGAAGGAAATGAGAATTCAATCTGATGACAATACTTCTCTTGGGTTTGGGTTTGTATGTAGATGTTTATACAGGAAGCTTGAATATCGCAAGGCAACTTAATGTCTTATATGAAGAATATTTATCCAAAATTTACTTGGGGTTGACAGATGTACAAAGTAAATGCAAGTGGTTTAATTGCTATAGGTTTATCATTGATAGATATTTGAAGCAAATTAAATTTTATCATCACCATTTAGTAAAATTTAAGATCTCAATGTTAAGAATAAAATTCAGAAGATTTGTTGTTTTTCAGTACGTGTTTAATTTTTTAAAACAAATTAAGCAATGGAGAGCTTGTATTCAAGAAAATAAAAATGATTTACTTTAGATTGTAAAGAAATTAAGGATATATCCAAGTGCTTTGGTTTCCCAAGACATAATCCAAAACCTTTTTCTCTTCTCTTTAAGTATTTTGATCAATTACCATCTCTAGGTCTGTGATTCCTTTCATTGATGTCTCTGGCCCAGGCCTCTCTGCCAAGATCTAGACTCATCTGTGACCCTGCCTACTCAGCATCTGCATGTGGATGTGTCATTAGAACCTCAATTCAACATGGTCAAAACTAAACTCTTACCCATCCTTTGCTATCTGATTCTTTTCTAGTTCCTTATCAGAAAAAAAAATGATACCCCATTGACCCAGCAGCACAAGCCAGAACCCTTGTTTTCATCCTTTGCTGCTTCACATCTAATCAACTACAATCTTCTGCTTGTTTTTTTTTGCCTGTTTGTTTTTTTGATACTTATACAATCTTTGAATCTGTTTCTCTGTAGCTAGTTTTCTGCTCTGAGCTAGTCTTACCTCTCATCCAGACTGCTGTAACAGCCCCTGAGTCACCCGCCTCCATGTCCACTCTTGTCGGCTTTCAATACCTAGTCTGGAGCCAGAGAGAAATTTTTGAAAGGCAAACTCTCCTGAAAACGCTGCGAAGATTTCCCACTCTCTACTAGGATAAGGTCAAAATGCTTAACCTGGCCTCAATGATCTGGCCACTGCCTGCTTCACCAGACTCACCATGATGGAGCCTCCACTTCACTTTTTGGGTCCTAGCCACCTTGACCTTTGAATTTCTAAAATGTATTGTATTCTTTTCTCTAAAGCCTCAGGGCCTTCATAAGTGCTATTTTCTTTGCGCCGGCCTCTCACCGTTGTGGCCTCTCCAGTTGCAGAGCACAGGCTCCGGACGCGCAGGCGCGGGCCGTGGCTCACGGGCCCAGCCGCCCTGCGGCATGTGGGATACTCCCCGACAGGGGCACGAACCCGCGTCCCCTGCATCGGCAGGCGGACTCCCAACCACTGCACCACCAGGGAAGCCCTGTTTTGATCTTTTAGAAGAGGTCATATCTCCTTAATAAGTACTCTTACTCTATACCTTTTCTCTTTCATTCATTCATTCATTCCTTTTTCGTTTTTGGCTGTGCCCTGTCTTAGTTGCAGCACATGGGATCTTCGTTGTGGCATGCAGACTCTTAGTTGTGGCCTGCATGCGGGATCTAGTTCCCCGACCAAGGATCGAACCCCGGGCCCCCTGCATTGGGAGCGTGAAGTCTTACCCACTGGACCACCAGGGAAGTCCCTCATTCATTCTTTCTTTCAGCAATTATTGGGTGTCTACAATGTCATGTACTCTTCTAAAAACCAGAGATAGAATGAGAGAAGACTGACCACAGTCATAGGACAAAACAAGCGAGATAATTTCGTTATCTTGATGAAGATTATAAAGAAAATTAAACAAACTAATGTGTTAGAGAAGGACTTGAGAGAGGTGCTTTGGGTAGAATGCTTGCATTCAGTTTCATGAATGTTAGTTTGTTTTATGTTTGTCTTCTCTGCAAGAACACAAGTGCCCAAGAACTGGGACTTTGTTGCCCTTGCTCACAGTATCCGCAGCACTTGGTACAGTGCTCAATACATGACAGACGTAATAAGTATTGCTTAGTGAATGAACTAACCTACTGTATTCTTTTCTTGTGGTTGCGGTGGGGTGGCTTAAAACAGCAGATGTTTTATTCTATCACAGTTCTGGAGACTAGAAGCCTAAAATCAAGGTGTCAGCAGGGCCTTGCTCCCTCTGAAGTCTCTGGGAAAGAATCCTTCCTCACCTCTTCCTAGTTTCTGGTGTTTGCTGACAATCCTTGGCATTCCTTGGTTTAAAGGTGCATCACTCCAATCTTCTTCATTACATGATCTTCTCTTTGGGTCTATGTGCTCTATCTCTGTGTCCAAATTTACCTCTTCTTATAAGGATACTGTAATTTGATCAGGGTCCACTGTAATCTACGATGATTTCATCACTTGATAACATCTGCAAAGGCCCTATTTCTAAGTAACGTAATATTTACAGGTATGTGAGTGGGGATTAGGACTACAGTATATCTTTTGGGGGGACATAATTCAACCCACAATACCTATATCCCTAAGTTAAAGGAAAATCGAAAAAGTTAACATTTTAAAAGTTTATATAGTTTTTAAGACTTATTTTTAAGGAAGCTGTATATCATGTACAAATATTTGAAAAGGCATTACTATTTTACTTCGGATAAGCATGATAAATTATTTTTGATTTGTTCTAGACTATTGGTTGAGCCCTAACCACACCAATATCTGTGCCATCCTAAAAAATCAATACCATGATGTGAACCAAATTCATCTCGTGTTCTCTATTCCCTTAGCAGACAAGCACTTACTTCTTCATATATTAAAAATAAATGAATGTGGAAGGATATTCATGACACTCGCATCATAAAAATTCATCCTGACATTCTTGCAAAGACTGTGTGTGGAACGTTGACATATTTTTGTTATAAAATGACAGTTTTAGCACAAGTTATTCTCACTGTGACCAAGGAGAAAGAGAAAACTAAAGAAAAAGAATATGTTACAGTACTACCCACACATGAAGTGAACCTGTCAGGCAACAGAATGGCAGAGGTACTTTCTACAAAGGTGGAGAAGTTCTTTTGCGTATCAAGGGGCGAGGGGGAATGACTAATATTGCTGCCTTATGCTCTCTATCTTAGGAAAGTATTCCTGATTTTCCCACCAAATGCCATCTTGCCCTCCCTTGAATTCCATTAGCACTTTGTTTTTAGTTTTCTCAAATGACCCTTACCTCATACTTATTGCTTACGCTGCTCTAGGGACTTTGCATTTATTAACTCAGTTAGTCTTCATAACAACCTATTCCCATTGCACCGCTGAGGAACTGAAGCACAGAGAAGTTACATGACTCATTAGGTTGGAGCCACAATTCAACCCAGTGTAATCCTTGGGTCTTTGTTCTTACCCATCATGCTATACTGCTTGTGTTGTTAGTAAATTTTAAACTTATTTTATACCCCTGCAGATTGTAAGCTTCCGAAGACTTGGTCACTATATCTTTCTTATGTTTGTATCTGCCATAAAATCTAGCTCATTATCTTGGGTGTAATAGATACTAATAAATGTTTGCAAATAAATTGAAGTTAGACCATGGTTTGCACAAGTCTAGCCAGTGGCTGGGGCTATGACTTCCAAAACATGAAGACGTTCATTTGGAAAAATAGAATCCTGAATAGGTAGATATAAATAAAATAAGGACACTGATAAATGCCGGTTTTGGTGCTTCCAGCCTCCAGATACTTCTTTCCTTCACTCCCTCCCTAAGGCCCCACCTGCCAGCTATAAAAATGTGCACTTAGGTTGAGATCTCAAGTGTTTTCACTGAGGATAGCTTAAAATGTTGCCCTCTTTAAAAATATTTATATTACTCAGGAATCAATCACTGTAATAATTTCTGCCATCATCAATAGATGAGGGAGGTATTTATTTGAGCAGTAGCGCTACTCCTAAGCTACAAATTATATCAATTTTCATGTAAAATATCATTTTACAAGTCTGTTGGTAACTTTTGCACTTGTTTGCACTCTCTTCATGTATAAATATAATGTTAATTAATAGCGAATAAAAACTTTTATCTTCAGTTTTAAATCTGGCAGTTCTGAAATAATGTAGCCATGTTTGTGCTCACTCTGCTACTTAAGAATTTAAATTTAATTTTGCCTTTTTATTATGTGATATGTGCATCACAAGCCTGTGGGCAATAGATGAGCTTTAATAAAGCTAAAAATAAATAAAATGGGAATGTTAATAAACCTTGTAGCTCATTAAACATTTGGATTCACTGAGTATCTATTAATTTTAAATGAGACTACATTAAGAAACCTTTGTTACATGAAGATTGTAATTAAGTGAATAATATATTCAAATTCAACACAAAACATCTTTTTCCACATCTTTTTACTGACAATTCTTTAGTAGGAAATTTCAAGGAACTGAAAGACTTAAAAAGTAATGATTAAATTGCAAATATAACAATTTATAGTTCTTTGTAAAGAATTAAAATTTAAAAGATATGTCCAAATGGATTCTCTTCGACAACTCATTAACCTTCTTAATCTATTCTAGCATTTGTGATTTCATCATTTTATTAAGAAAGTGCACTTGTCTTTTAACCCTCTTTATTGTTCTGTTCCATTTGTATATTTGAAAATTCTTCCTTAGTTTCTATTAAAATACATGCACTCTAAATTATTCCTTTTTCTTTCTCTGTAGAATATTCCTCTTTCTTTTAAGAATCTCTTCAGTTTCCGACCTAAGGTTAATCCATATGTAAAGACTTTACTTTGAGAATCATTTTTTTGTACTATCATTATCTATGAAAATAAACATCACCTTATGAATGTATGACTATCAAAAAAGTGAACACTCATTTTCTGTGCGGTTTTTTTTTTTTTTTGGTTTCCTTTGGAATTTGGGTTTATTTTTAACATTGAATTATGTATTAGTTTGCTAGGGCTTGTTAAAAAACAAAATTCAACTGAGTAAATTTGAAGATCTAATTGGCTTTATTCAATGATTCATGAATGAGGCAACATCTCATCTAGCAAACAGAAAGGAACTCCAAAGAGCTGCAAAGAAGGAATGGCTTTTAAAGTCAGAAATGAGTGGGATAGGAAATCATAAATAAAAGAAAGGATTATTTCTGACAAAATCACCTTCCTTTTGGAGGAAGGCAGATTCTCTCAGTAGTGCTGGCCAGGAAGTTCCAGGATGACTGGTTAAGATTACATTCCAAGGAGAGGCTGAAACTGCAGTTAGAGTAGGTTTTAAGTCTAGGTTTGCTGACTTGGGGCTTAGCACAAGTTACCCCATTTTAGGCCTGTTGTCTCTTTTTTTTAAACAGGTGGCTGTAACAAAGTACCACACGCTGGATGTTTGTACAATAGGAATTTATTGTCTCACAGTTCTGGAGGCTACAGTTCCAAAACCAAGGCAATGGCAGAATTGGTTTCCTCTGAGAGCTGTTTCAAGCCTCTCACCTAGCTTCTGATGGTTTTCTGGCCATCTTTGGTGTTCCTTGTCTTGTATATGCATCACCCTGCTCTCTACCTGTTACCTACCTGTTCTTGGATTCTTTAATCAATAGAAATTGATAAGAGGCCAGAGGAGAAATTCAGGCAAGGCTTTATTGAGACTCATGCTGCAGCACAAGGGAGTGAAAACAAGTAACAGGTGTCCCTTGGTCAATCTCTGAGGGGGGTGGCTAGCTCGTTCTTTAAATGGGTTGACGGTAGGAGTGGATCGGTGGGTTGGGTGGAGGGGTGGTTTAGGCGATCTGCCCACCCCCTTGGTGATGCTGTGTGCAGGGACCATGCACAGTACCCTGCTTTTGCTCCCAGCACCTCAGAAGTGGCAGTTGTTTTTTGGCCTCTTCGTATCTTATTGTTCACAATTTGACCCAGCTGTGCATGCATGCAGTTATTTTTAGTCCCTTATAGTTCCTTTGTGTTTTGTTGCTCAATGAGACATTTGTCCAGGTGCAAGCACTGCAGTAAAGGATCCCAGGTCCCAGCCTGTCTTATCTTCATGTACACATGGCATTTTTTTCTGTGTGCATGCCTCTGTGTCCAAATTTCACCTTTTTTTAAGGATAGAGTCATATTGGATTAGGGCTCACCCTACAGACTGCATGTGATATTGTGATGTAGAAAAAGAAATATATATTTATTCTTTATCCCCATTTCCAGCATAGATCTCCTAAAAACCTTGGAATTTCCTAAGTGTAATAAAGGTGTCTTTTGTTTGTTTGTTTGTTTGTTTGTTTTTTGCGGTACGCGGGCCTTTCACAGCTGTGGCCTCTCCCGTTGCGGAGCACACGCTCCGGACGCGCAGGCTCAGCGGCCATGGCTTACAGGCCCAGCCGCTCCGCGGCATGTGGGATCCTCCGGGACCGGGGCACGAACCCACATCCCCAGCATCGGCAGGCGGACTCTCAACCACTGCGCCACCAGGGAAGCCCTAGAGGTACTTCTAAATGTACTTTGCCTGCGCAAATATGAAAAGAGGAATACTAAAGTTCTGAGGTTTTTCCTGATTGGCCGGATAATCTACACAGGTGTGTGTTCACATGCATGTACATGGCTATATCCCAAAATAACGTAAAGCTAGTGAGGTCGTTATGCAACTCAAGTGATTAATACAAACTAGAATAGATTAATATAAATTATTATATATAAATATAAAAACAGGGCATAATCAAATTTAATTATAAATATGTTTCTCATTAAATTTAGGCAACTGCCACAACCCCAGATTTAGCATCCATTAATGCTTTCTGCCTGAATAAATTTTTTCTGTGATGGTTGCATCCACTTTTGCAATCCACACTTCAAAGGAAATTTAGCTAAAGTGAAGATGTTTGGGGTAGAGTTACCAGAGCCATGAAAAGACTGAAAACATTCAAACAAAATGGTATTAGTTTTATACTGCAGACCAAAATACCACAAACTTAGTGGCTCAAAACAACACGCTATTAATTATCTCAAAGTTTCCATGGCTTAGTAGTCTGGGCACAGCTTAACTGGGTCCTCTGTCCAGTGTCTCACAGCCTGCATCTTTATTTAGAGGCTTAACTGAGAGAGGGTCTGCTTCTGAGTTCACTCAGGTTGTGGGCAGAGTTCATTTGAAGCTATATGGCTGAGAACTCTGATTTTTTTACTGGCTATTGACTGGAGGCTGCCCTCAGGCTCTAGAGGCACCTGCAGTTTCTAGTGGCCCATCCACAGTTCCTTGCCTTGCAAGAGAGAGTATCTCCTGCTTATCTGTGCCTTCAGGGGGGACGCAGTCTCTCTTTTAAAGGGCATTCACCTGATTAAGTCAGGCCCACCCAGGAGACTCATCCCTTTGATTAACTCACAATCAACTGATTTGGAACCTTAATTATCTTCAAAATCACCTCATCTCTGAATATTCTGTTGGTTAGAAGGAAGTCACAGGTCCCACACACACTCAAGGGGAGAGCATTTTACAGGGTATGAACACCAAGGAGTGGGAATTGTGGGCCCATCCTGGGTTCTGTCCACCATGTTTACCTGGAGAAGGCTCAGGTGGACATGATAGCACCGGACTGGTCATGTGGAGTATAGTATCTCCTCAAAGTCCCCAGTAGTTACTATTATCCTCTATTTGCAGATGTGGAAACTGAGACTCAGGACAGCTAGGCAACTTGGCTGAGGTCACTCACTTAGGAAGTGGTTGGGCCGGGCCTGTCTGAATTCAAACCTTGTACTCTTTCCATGCTATCATGTGGCCTAATTCTTCTGTATAATCAGCAAGGAGTGTATCGTCATCTGGATATCAATCTTTATAATCATCCTGGTGTGGCGTGAACTAGTCTAGTGCAATGTCTCTCAGTCCTGGCTGCATATTAGAATCACTATGGGAGCTCTGACAATACACTGACTCTAAATCAGAGTCTCTCTGAGGTAGGCCCCAGGCACTGTGATTTTTTAATGTTTTCTTATCAATAAATGTCCCAGGTAAAGTATTTAGTTTAGGTGACATAAGAATGGAATGAATAACAGGCTGAAAGTGAAATGGACCATTTTGGAAGATGGTGGATTCTCTATCAATCAACATATTTCAGTAAAAATAATACAGCTGTGTGGCAGGAATGTTACAGAGGGAATTTGAGAATGGATACTTGGTTGGACTGGAAGACCTTTAAAATCTCTTTTGACCTTGAGAGTCTATGATTCTAGGACACTGACATTTAATAAGTGTTAAATATGACTTATAATGAGTCAACCAGAAGGGTCTCAAATTTTGTCATTTTCTTGACTTTCATACTCCATATAAATCTCTTTTGAAAAATGGGTGTGCTGTGGTCAGGAAGGTAGTGTAATGCTGGACGCAGTGAGGAGCGCTAGAGAGATGTGATAGAGAAGAGAAGGCTCTAGAGATTCTGTTGGAAAGGAAACTACGAAAAATTCACAGCCATGACCTATTTCATATCAGTTTCCACAGTATTCCAGGATTCTCTTGCTTCTTTTACTCCCACCTTGGTTATAATAATTTCTGTTTTTTAAAATGTGAGTTTTATTTGATGGTTGAGTAATAACAATTTCTCTTTAGCTCAGATCCTGAACCCATTTCATTTACTTGATTTCTATTTTACCAACTGTTCAGGTTGTTTTTATATTTTCAACTCTCTTGCCTTTGTACATTTTCTTTTCATTTGATTTCCCTTGTCTATTTCTTTTATAAAATTTTAATTTCTTTCTCAGCTTCTTCATCTTCATAACTTTAAGCCTGCAGTTATTTGCAGTTTTTATGCAGGTAAGGTTGGCCCACTGATTGCCTATCATCTGCTGAGTCAGCACCCTCTAATACATGTTACTTGTTAAATTATGTAGGCTTTTCCAATACTTTAACTTTGATTTAAACATACTTGAAATCTATAATGCAGATTTTAGAAATTTAAATATAGTAGGTGATGAAATATTGCATTTTGGAAAGTGGTGGTTGTGAATATTCATTAAAGGTGTTTGGAAAAGCTTTTAGATTATTCTGCAGCTAGGCAACTTCCGACTGTATTTGCATCATGTTGAAACAAATTGCAAGGACTGATGAGTGATATCATTTAAGAAGTACAGTGGGCTAACAACTTCATACATTTAATTAACACAAATTACCAAGCAGTGGTGGTGGTTATTTTATAATACTTTCCCACTTTACCCATCTGTTTCCACTACATGCAGACAGCAGAGTCTTTGAGGGGACCACTTGGGATTCTAATTGCTGATTCTCAGTAAAGCGTTGTCTGACCTTGGACTCTGCATTTATATTTTGAAGAAGCTTCAGTGTAAGTTTCAAATTATTGGAAGGAGAATTGCAATCTCCATTTACTTCCAAGTATATTACTTTCAATTCCCACATGTCCTGTCAGTCACCAGTACAATTAAAAGGTCACAGAAGATGCAGGCTAGAATGCGAATTCTTTAGGAACACATTACATGTGTTTCATTTCCTTATTAGTGTTCCATGGTTGTTGTTTAAGATCAGATGGTAAACAGAGGGATGAGAAGACATCCATGTTCTTCATTTACTGAGAAGGTAAGATAACCTTGAATATGAAATAAAGCGAAATGCAATTAGAAAGTAATTAAAAATTGACTCAGACTCCTGCAATTAGTTGAATATTTTGTATCATCTTACTTGCCTCCAGTTTTATAAATTTCGCTAATTTGAAATTTGAAAAAAGTGCATTATTTTTTATCTTTATGCTTTTCCAACAGATATGAAAATGAGTTCTCTTGAAAGTTTCCTTTTTACCGAGTCTATCCGGGCTTTATTTTTGATGCCGTCTTCACTGATGACTCCTAAAATTATATCTCCAGCTCAGGCATCTCTCCAGATTCCAGGAGTGTATATTCAGTTGCCTACCCAATAACTCCATTCTCATTTAACATTCACCAGATATTTATTGAGCACTTATTTATGTGCTAAGCACCATTCTGGCCTCTGGGAATAATACCCCAGGGAACAAACCAGGAAAATCCTGCCTTCATGAAGCTTTCATTCTATTAAGGAGAGACAATGAAATAAATAAGGAGAATATATAGGATGTTAGATGGTGTTAAGTGCTATGTAGAGAAAATTCTGGGAAGGACGATAGAAAATATGTGTATGGGGCGGTCTGCAATTTTAAAAGAGGTGGTCAGGTCTCCAAAGAAAACATCCAGATGGCCAGCAAGCACATGAAAAGATGTTCAGTACTGCCAATTATTAGAGAAATGCAAATCAAAACTACAGTGAGGTATCACCTCACATGAGTCAGAACAGCCATCATTAAAAAGCCTATAAATAAATGCTGGAGAGGGTATGGAGAAAAGGGAACCCTCCTACACTGTTGGTAGGAATGTAAATTGGTGCAGCCACTATGGAGAACAGTATGGAGCTTCCTTAAAAAACTAAAAATAGAGTTACCATATGGTCCTGCAATCCCACTCCTGGGCATATATCCAGAAAAGAAGAAAGCTCTAATTAAAAAAGATGCACGCACCCCAATGTTCATAGCAGAACTATTTACAATAGCCAAGACGTGGAAGCAACTTAAATATCCAGTGACAGGTGAATGGATATATATAAAATGGAATATTACTCAGTCACCAAAAAGAATGAAATAATGCCATTTGCAGCAACATGGATGGTCCTAGAGAATATCATACTAAGTGAATTAGGCAGACAAAGACAAATATTATATGACATCACTTATATGTGGAATCTAAGTATGATACAAATGAATTTATTTATAAAACAGAAATAGACTCACAGACATAGAAAACAAATTTATGGTTACCAAAGTGGATGGGGAGGGGAGAGATAAATTAGGAGTTTGGGATTAAAATATATACACTACTATATACAAAATAGGTAAACAACAGGGACCTACTGTATAGCACAGGGAGCTATACTAAGTATCTTGTAATAACCTATAATGGAAAAGAATCTTAAAAATATATATATATTCGTTACATATAACTGAAACCACTTTGCTGTACATTTACAACATTGTAAATTAACTATACTTCAGTAAAAAAACCTTTCTTATAAAAAAATAAGAGGTGGTCTGGGAAAACCTTATTGATATGGTGACATTTGAGCCACATGAATAACTGTAGGAAGAGCATTTCAGGCAGAAAGAACAGTATGGGCACAGGACTTGACTTGAGACATGCTGGGACCTGGGCCCCTTTGCTGCAGTGCTACAGGGCTTGCACCTGGACACACCTCTCCTTGAGCAACAAAATACTAAGAAACCGTAAGGGACTAAAAATAACCGCATGCATGTGCAGTTAGGGCAAATTCTGGACAAAAGATACAGAGACCAAAAAACCCAACTGCCACATTTGAAGAGCCTGGAGCAAAAGCAGGGGGTTGGGAGCAAAAGCAGGGTACTGAGCATGCCCCCTGCACACACCACCACCTAAGGGGTAGGCAAAACACCTAAGCCACTCCTCCGGCCTGACCCCTGGACACACCTCTATCCTCACCCCATTTAAGGAACAAGCTCGTCCCCCCACTTTGGGGAGCAAGCGAGCAAGGGAACCTGTTGTTTGTTCTCCATCCCCACTGCTGCAGCAGGGGCCCCAAAAAAGCCTTGCCTGAATTTGTTGTCTGGCCTCTGATCAATTTCTATTGATTAAGGAGGCCAAGAGCCCTGGCCAGTAACAGTCTGACTGGCTTGTTATGGAAACAGTAAGGAGGCTGAGGAGACTGAATTGGAACAGGGGAGGAAGAGTGTGATCAGAGGGGTGACATGGATCAGATCATGGAAGACTCAGCAAGGACTTCTGCTTTTACTTCAAGCAAGATGGAAAAGCACTGAGGGTTTTGGGCCAAGGAGTGACACCATCTGACTTGTGTTGTAATGGGATCATTGCTTTGCATGCTGTTTGGAGCACAGACTAAGGGGAAGGATGGTAGCAGGGAGAGCAATTAGGATGCTGGCTTGAACCAAGACGGTTGTGGCTAGAGGTGGTCAGTGGCCAGGCTCAAGATATATATTGAAGAGGAGCAGAAAGGATATATTGGACGATTGGGTGTGGAACATGAGAGCAATGGTTCCAAGATTTTTGACCTGGGTAATCAGAATGATCCATCCAACACTTGCTGAAATGGGGAATATTCTTTTATTCAATCTGGAAGAAAAAGAAACCTTTTAGACCTTGTTATTATGAAATGTCTATAAGAAGACTTCTTAGTTTTAATCCTCAGAATTTGAGTTCTTAAACTCTTTCTTACAATTTTACTTTTAAGGTAATTCTGAACACTTTTTTTTTTGTAGAGAACTACAGTGACCTGAATTTTTAAGCAGCTAAGAATTCAATGTGAATCATATTGTTTTCTTTAAAATATATTAATGTTCATGCATTTTTAAATTATATTAAGAGTTTTGGGATTTCTTTGGTAAATTCACAACTATTTCTAATTTGAAACATAATGCTTACTCCTACCTTGAGCTCGCAGTTATTGCTGGCCACTATTTTTTGGATTGAAAAGGAGAAAAATTACTATATTGCATTCGTCTTTGTTTCTAACTCTAGTTTGAAAGCTAACTTTTTAAAGTAACTTTTTTTTTCTGAATATAAAAGTAATGCACACTGATTTTGGACAGTTTGAAAAATAGGAAGAAGTACTGTAAAGAAACTAGCAATCGACTTTATTCCTTCATCCTCCTGTTACATTTTTATATCCTGACTTTTTCAACCAGGTGTGGGGAGAAAATAATGAGAGCTAGGAGACTGTGGCTCAATACCTAGGGTAAAGATTGATGTCTCAGTAAAGTTTCCTACTTAAGGGAAGAGCCCAAAGGGCCTTGTTTTATCTCATTTTCACCAATCTCCAAACAGGCTAAGGATTTGTTCCGAAAATTTCCCAGAATAAATGTGCAATAAAATACTTTGTGAAAGGAAAACACTCCCTCTGACCCTAGCATATCTATTTTATTTACATAACAGAAAAACACATTGTGCTTATTATATACCTAGCACTGTTCCAAGCACTTTATAAATATTAACTTATTAAATTTATCTAATCATCAGAACAACCCGTGAGTTGCGTACCGTTACAGTTCCCATTTTACACAGGAGAAAATCAGCACAGATTGGTCAAGTCATTTGTCTGAGCTCACACAGTTAGTAAGTGGAATAGCTAGGATTTAAATTTAGACAGTTTGGGTCCTGAATCTCATTTCCTACTGCCACTATACCTGATGATTTTGTGTCCTTTATAATAAGAATCCAAGTTCATTTTTGTTTTGTTCAGATGAACTCAGTAAGAATCTAATATTTTTATTCCTATGACCATAATTTGAATTTGTAAGGCTCATGTATTTTTAGGCTTGGCATGTAGAAGGTACTAAAAAAATTTTATTGGGTGAGGAATAGATATGTACGATGTCATGTGGTAGGAAGCCAGTTTATATTGTAGTGATGTCCTCACTGGCCCAGTAGCATTTTGCAGAATACATTCCCACAAAACATTAGTCTTCTAATATGCTCCTTAAAAAAGTGGGGGTGGGGTTCCTGTGGTCAAATTCATTTGTAAAACTATATATTTTCTTTTCTTTTTGAGATTCACAATGTGTATTAAGAAGTGCAGAAAAGTCTAAAGTCAAAAAATCCTTTAAATTTTGTTTAACCTTATTTGATCAGAGGGCCATTTTTTATGTCATATCTGACAACATTCCATAGAGCTAATATTTATGGAACAAATAACTACTTAACAGGAGTAAAAACAGACTGCTTAGTCTGTTAACAGACTACTTAACTATCTAAAAATAAATTACTTACAAGGCTACATTTCTAATTTCATTTTACAGAACATTCCCATTGTTTCTCCTCATGAACCACACCTCTCTTCACAATTAATGTAAATGTCCTTTGAATTTATTCCTCTACATTTTGCTAATGATTTTCCTTCTGCATGACCTTCTTCCTTCCCAATACCACCTTCTTCCAGAACACAGACCTTCATAAACCTCCTTCAATCTGAGCCTTCACTCAGTTCTCCAGGCCCAGTTCAGATACCACCTATGGCCCTCTTTTGACTCAGAAAGACTTAATCTCCCTTCCTTTTTGGTCCCTTAGCATTTGATATGCAAATGTATATTGTACCTCTATCGTTTTCTTATGTGTGTGTCTTTCTCTCTAGTTTATGGATGACTTGAAGGCAGGGATGTGTCTTGTACTAGTTTTTGTTTGTTTTTGTTTGCTTATCGCATAGTAAATATTGTCATGACAGAGAACTATCTTGAAAAGCTTCTTTAGTTTTCATTTTCAGTTGACCCTTGAACAGCATGGGTTCAAACTGCGCACTTCCACTTATACATGATGTTTTTTTTCAGTAATAAATACTACACCATCTGCTGTTGGTCGAACCCACAGATGTGGAACCACAGATACAGAGGAACTGTGGATATGGAGGGCTGACTATGAGTTATACCTGGAGTTTTTTTCTTTTTCTTTTTTTTTTAACGTCTTTATTAAAGTGTAATTTCTTTACAATGGTATGTTAGTTTCTGCTGTATAACAAAGTTAATCAGCTATACATGTACATATATCCCCATATCTCCTCCCTCTTGCGTCTCCCTCCCACCCTCCCTATCCCACCCCTCACAAAGCACCGAGCTGATCTCCCTGTGCTATGTGGCTGCTTCCCACTAGCTATCTATTTTACATTTGGTAGTGTATATAAGTCCATGCCACTCTCTCACTTCGTCCCAGCTTACCCTTCCCCCTCCCTGTGTCCTCAAGTCCATTCTCTATGTTTGCGTCTTTATTCCTCTCCTGCCCCTAGGTTCTTCAGAACCATTTTATTTTTTTTTAAGAATCCATATATATGTGTTAGCATACGGTATTCGTTTTTCTCTTTCTGACTTACTTCACTCTGTATGACAGACTCTAGGTCCATCCACCTCACTACAAATAACTCAATTTCGTTTCTTTTTATGACTGAGTAATATTCCACTGTATACAGGTGCCACATCTTCTTTATCCATTCATCTGTTGATGGACACTTAGGTTGCTTCCATGTCCTGGCTATTGTAAATAGAGCTGCAGTGAACATTGTGGTACATGACTCTTTTTGAATTATGGTTTTCTCAGGGTATATTTCAAGGGTAAACTGTACTTTTGATTTTGGTACATTCACCCAAACCAGGTTACCCATAAGAGCTTTGTAGATTTCCTTTTCGGAGTGGCAAAGATTAAAGAGGTACATTTACTTTTTGATGATGTTTCATCTATTTATCTTTGTGAAAAATTATACTATGTGAGTATAATTTAAAATCTAACTGGGAATACTTAGTGTTTAACTGCTGCTGAATCACAATGCCATCATATAGCTAAATGGTCACCACTAGAAACATATGTTATTTCTTATAGTCTCCTTAAGTTTGAACAAATGTAATCAATGGTCAGAGTGATCGCAACAGTCGTCTGAAACCTGCAGCTTTCCCTGTTGATGTACACTAGTTAGAGTACTCAGGGAGGAGATAATCTCATGTTAAATGGCTCAAACGTGTCCTTCCTTAGTATTCCTCCTGCCCCCATATTTGAAAAATAGTACCTTATTTTTAAATGTAACTACTTTTTCCCTTTTAAACTTAGTAGAGCATTGTATTGATTTCATAATTTCTCTGTTCTTATGTGCTCTGTGTATAGGTAGTTTTTGAAGGTCAAATACTTTAAAAAGTAAATCTAAATAAATTATGTCAGCTGACTCTTCTTTCAGTGAAAGTTGAAGTACATTAGTCATATGGGATCTTTTCTGAAGGACTCCTCCTATAGAATGGAGAGGCATGAGCCAGCCTTAAAGATGTCCAGATGGTTTACCCGATACATAATAGATTCCTTTTTAGTCTTGATTGTTGAAATAGCTTTCGATTATCTGTCTCTCTAGTGTGGTCATTAATATTCTGTAGAAGGCAAAAGCAGGTTCCCATTCCTTATGATGAATACCCATCTTTAGCAGCACAAAGTTTCTTCAATTCATTTACTTTAGATTCCTTGTTGAATATAACCTTATATTTTATATTTTAGCTCCTTATATTTTAGCTCCTGGCTTACTTTACTTCTCCCAACATTTCTCCTGCCACAATTCTTAAAGATTTTAATATCCATGTGAATCATGCTTCTAGACACTAGGTTCCTTGACATCCTCTCCTTCAGAGATCTTGTCCTCCATTATTCCTCAAATACAACCTATGTTCATTCAAGACCATATCCTAACTAATAACTGCAGCCTTGCCATCATCTTGATCCCAAGCATCTTTCCCTGACTATTTATCTCCAGTTTATTTCCTAATACCCTGATTGAACAGTCATTTGACCCCTACCTATTTACTATCCCTCACTTCTTCATATTTTACCAACATTTTAACCTAGCTTAAATTTCATAATTAATCACTATATAGTTCTCTTGTACATACCTCCTAATCTTTTGCCATCATAAGACTGGCAAGGGTTTTGATCACTGAACTCAAGTAGACTTATCATGCTGCCTTGCAATCACACTTCCCCATGCCACTCATACTTCTATACTCCTACATGTCTATTTCACACCTTCCCCTCTTTCCCCAAACCTTCAACATCTCTGCCCCATCCTCACTTCCACTGAGAAAATAGAAAAAACCAGAAGAGACCATCCTTAAGCTTGTACCATCACATTTAACCACCTCTGCCTTTGTGTGCCTCAGTTCCATCTTCTTTTGTTAGTATGGATGAAGAACTATCCAAGTTTTCAGCAAATGCCAACCCTCTGCTTGTGTATTTGATTCCATTTCTAGAATGTACTCAAGAACATCATTCCAGTGATTCTCCCTTTTTTCTCTCAGTCATCAGCTTTCTCCTCCCTAGTGGTTCTTTCTCACCACCTTATAAACATATTGTTACATCTTCTATCTTAAAACAAGAACAAAGACAACCTCCTTTGATCCTACTCTTCTTTCTCTCCTGCTTACCATTGCATTTTCCTCCTCCCCTTTATAGCAAAATTGTTCCAAAAAGTTGTCTATCCTCACTGTCTCTAATTTCATTTTTCTCATTTTTCTCTTGAAGCATTCCAAACTGGCTCTGCCTCCATCATTCAACTGAAATAGCTCTGGCCAAGGTTACTAATGACCTCCATGTTGCTAGATCCAAAGATCAAATATCAATCTTCATTTCTCTTGACCTACAAGCAGCACTTGACACTTCCATGACACTGCCATCTTTTAGTTTTACTTCTAATTCACTGGCTTATTGTTCTCAGTTCTTTGCTATGTCTTTCTGTTCTTTCAGAACTCTTAATGTTGGAGTGCCCCAGAACTCTTATTGTTTTCCGTCTGTCTTTTCTCACAGTTTTTGTGATCTCATTTGGTCTTATGGCTTTAAAAGTCATCTGCATGCCAGTGACGCCCAGATTTATATTTCCTATACATGCCTTTCCTCTGAATCTGCATCACGAAACTCCATCTGCCAGCTTAGTATCTCCATTTGGACGTCTAATAGTCATCTCAAGTTTAATGTGTTCCAGACTTACCTTCTGATTCTCGCTTCTCTTCCCCTAACCAGTTCTTCTTCTAGATTTTCCATCTCAATAAATGTCAATTTTATGTCTCTTAGTTGTTCATATAAAAGATCTTAGTGTTCCCCTTGATTCCTCTCTTTTCCTCATGCTCCACATCAAATCTGTTGGTAAGTTCTATCTGCTCTGAATTCAGTATATATTCACAGTCTCACCACTCCTCACTGTGCTTAGTCACTATTTCCCTGGTGTGAGCCTCATCATTCTCCCCTGGATTATTGCAGTAGTCTCCTAGCTCCTCTACTCTTTTCTCCTCCAGTCATTGTCAGAGCATCCAGAATTAAACATTTTAAATATAAGTCATTTAATATCATTCTCTGTTCAAAATCCTTCAGTGATTTTCCATTTCACTTAAAGAAAAAGGCAGCATTCTTACAGTGATTCACAGGCTCAGGTGACTTGGCACCCTGTTACATCTTTGACCTCCTGTGCTCTTACTGTCCCCCTAATCCCAGCCGTACAGCTGCTGCTCCAGGCACACTATTCTCCTTCTGTTCCACAAGTATGCCTAGAACATTCCTGCCTCAAGGCATTTGCTGTTCCCTCTGTTTAGAAACCCTCTTCCCTAAGATACTGTCACAGCTCACCTCCTTGACCGCAATGCCCATTTTTTCTTACATTATTGCTCCACTTTTTATTTAATTTAGTATACATTAGAATTGAGTATATTCTTCATAAATCACATTACTAAGTTAGGATCCTGTATGACTCATTATTGTAGTTTCTAAAGTGCCCAGCAGAGAATTTTGCAGACTTGTTGATATTGAATGAGTGAATTAAGAAGGAGGACGGATGCTCAACTTTCATTGTTTTTCTTGTTACATTTAGTTACATATGTGAAGTAATGGAGATATTTGAGATAGTTTATCTAAAAAATAAATACTAATGGTTTTTCCTCCCAAGTTTTTCAAAATATCTACATTAGTAAAGCAAAAAGTTGTTTCAACTCTAGTTTTTACAGAAGAAAATAGTTTGGGGGTTCTGCTTTGGTTTTATTTAATCATTGTGACAATTGCCTCAAGTCTTCACTTTGTGTAAATTTCTTAGGTAATTCTGAATATTCATTTCACCATCTTTGTGAGACCTTTACTAAACACCTATTTAAAATTTTAACCTCTCTATAAACTGCCTATTTCACTTTCTTACTTTATTATTTCCATAGTGCTTATGACCATCCAACATACTGTATAATTAATTGTAGTTAATTTAGTTTATTATTCGTATCTCTTCTTTTCCTCAGAATAAGCCTCTGAGAGGGTAGCAGTTTTTGTCTCTTTTGTTCATTAATGTATCACCAATTTCTGGTGCATGGTAGACCTTCATTAAACGTTTGATAAATGAATATATGTATGATAGTCATACCAAAGGGTTGTCTCTTTGTGAGGATTCAAACCAAACGGCCCCCTCTGGGGCTATGAGTGCCAGTCAGGTAATGCATGGTCTACCTGAGGATTACAGGATACTTTGATGATGATATTGGCCAGAAGAGGATATCAAATAATTCAGTTTATTTTAAAAAATGATTTGGGAAGAGACATTAAGGATCTGTCAGTGCTCAAATGACCAGATATTAAAGAAGGAATTTATATTAATCGATTTCTTACCCATTTTCTGATCCCGGTGTTTTGCTTGGTCAGTCTGGTCTCACTGAAATCTCACTTTAAAAACCTATGCTACTGGGCTTCCCTGGTGGCGCAGTGGTTGAGAGTCCGCCTGCCGATGCAGGGGACGCGGGTTCGTGCCCCGGTCTGGGAGGATCCCACGTGCCGCGGAGCGGCTGGGCCCGTGGGCCATGGCCGCTGAGCCTGCGCGTCCGGAGCCTGTGCTCCGCAGCGGGAGAGG
>NW_006799310.1:583138-606157 GCF_000442215.2 Lipotes vexillifer
GGCAAAAAAAAAAAAAAAAAAAAAAAAAAAAAAAAAAACCTATGCTACTGAAAGGAAGCATATCTTACAGAAGGAACATACTTGGAAATTAAAGTCATCTTAGATAAGATTTATAAACAGTCATGAGAATTTATGCTTAGAATATTATCAAAAGGGAAAGATTTAAAGTATAAAAATGCCACATAAATGGCCAAAAACTGAAAAATGTATTAAAAATAGATAATGAGAAATTCCAGCTGACAAATACAACTACATTAGAAGAAAGAATAAAGAATATCCTAGAAAAATAAACATACAAGAAAAAAAATCTACATCATCAGAACTTACATATAAGAATTTTCTTTTTAAACACATAAAGCTGAAGAAAATTTGGTTTAGTAATTTAGTGTTCAGCGTTCTTTTATCTCCTCCCCAAACTGTGTCTGATCCTCCTGCCTACTGGAGAATCACCAAGAAATAAGTAAATCCCTAATGAATTATCAGGCTACCTCACTTCAAAATATAATGATCTTCAATTTTACTTTTTAGTATTCTCAATATTTGATTATATTTATAACATAATGTTTTGGTGTATTTATTGCTTTGAAATACTTTTAAGTGATTTGAGGAGAATTAGAATGTATATTGTATAATTCTTCTGATTTTTAAACAGGAATAAAGTTTTGGGAAACTGTATTAGTCAGGATGAGCTGACTATAACAAACAATCCCCAATCTCAGTAGCTTTTATTCTAGTTCATATCACAATCCAGTGAGGGTCGTTGGGAAGTAGGAGGAGGGTTCCTTTTCCACACATTCATAGATTTAATCTCCTTCCATCATGTGGTTTTGTTGTATTTTGTCTTTTAAATCTTCAAGAGTCTCAGAGCATTGCACTGTATATTTTTGCACCTGGCCAGCATGCAAGGAAAGAGAGAGTATGGAGGTTTTAGGAGCCAGTCTTGAGAGTGTTGAATATCCCTTCTACCCATATTCTATTGGCCACAACTCAGTCAAGAGCATGTGCTAAACAAGGGAGCTTGGGAAATCTATTCTAGCTGTGTCTCTAGACTAAAAGAAAATAGAGTTTGTTGAACATATAGCATTATTTCTATCATAGTGTCTGATTTAGCTTTTTCCCATTTCCCCCCATATTTGAGATATTTAATGCAGTGAAATAAAGTATAGTCTTTCTAAAGTAACATTTAGTTTCTTAATTTGCTATCTTTATAAGCAAAAGGTACAAAAGAGTTCTAGACATTTGATAGCTTTGTTCTGGGTGCTCCCGACCATGCTTACTAATTTGCCTAGATTTTAAAGATGCTAAGTTTTAACACTGGAAAACACCCCTCTTTTCCACATCATATTTTGGAAGTGTGAACCTTCATTGGTTTTCTGTTGTTTCTGAGAATGTTACAATCAGTTTCTGTTCTGTAATCTGGCAATCCCGACAGGTATTTGACCAACCTTGGTAGGTAATTATTACTCATATTATCTTGTCAAATTTGAGAGGATTCAAAGCTTCTTTTTAAGATTCTGATTTCACCAGTACTGTATAGATGGGCCTTTTTATAAAAGCATGTCAGTAATGTATTTAGTATTCATTTGTACAAAAGAACAAAGGGCATTTTAAAGTTCTCTGATTGAGTCACTCTGGTGCTTAAAAACCTTCAGCAGTTTCCTATTGTCTTCAAAATAAAATCCAGACTCATTATGGCTTTCAAAGCTGTGGGCTTCACTTACCTTCTATCCTTATCTCCTACTTATCCACTTTATGCATCTAAACTAGATTTTTATTTTTCAGACAGGGAGGAAACATTTGCCTATGATGTACCATCTGTCTGGAGTGTCCCTCATTCTCTCTTCTACCCTTTAAAAACCAAGTTTTTGAAGCCCAGATCAAACTCTCTGTTCTTCAAGAAAATTCCACTGGTCTACCAATTAATCTATTGCCTTTGTCCTCTGTGTTCCTCTAATACTCTTAAGTAATTTCTCTCTCATAAAACCAATTATGTTTTATTTTGCCCAACAGTTTTCATGTGTATACATCTATATCCCTGAGGCTAAACTATACATTCCTTAAGGGCACATGCCCTTAGAAATAGACTACATTGTAGTTTTTAACCACTCCTGTGTATACCTTAGCCATGTAATTCCTTTAAGGAATGTTAGTTGATTTTGATTAAAATTGTGAAATTATGTTAATTTCTGTCATTTATTAACAAAGGACAGTTAACTAAGAGATGGAGATGTTAGAAATCTTCTGACAGCTTTTTTAAGGAAGCCTATAGTGCTAACCTCAGCTGGATATCCTGAACTAAAATAAACATTTTCTTCTTTTTTTAAACTTTGCTGTGTATTTCATATTAGCTTACACTAGCAAATATATTTAGCAACCAACAAGGATTGCTTAGTTGGATGATTTTTGTGAAGTGGCACAACTTTTAGCCTTTAAAACATGACATCTTGCTTTCTGATTTAGCCAAACTAAGACCTGCCCTGATAGCCCCTCTCCCTGTCTTACTGAATAGTAATTACTCTTCTAACTACTTTGACCTAAATGGAAATCTCAGACTCTTGTTTTTTTTCTTTATTCATAACACATTGAATGATTTATTTTCTCTAGCCTAATCAGAGAAGGAGCAACCAATAGAAGATAGGTTTTGTAATCAGACTATAGCACTTTATAAAACCAAATATAGCAAAATATTTTCTATTTATAGATGTATGTATTATGTTTTATTAATTGTCGAATTCAGTGGTTACCAGTGTAGACATGTTAGATGATAATGTAACCCAGTTGTCTATTCCATCTCTATTTATGTTGGCAGTATAATGCCACCAAAGAAAGGTTGAGTGATTCCTTTAAGGCTGGGAATCTCAAGGGGGAAGGATATGCTGTAGGGTGGTGGTGTTGGTATCAAAGGTAGGGGAGTGCTATATTATTTCATAACATAAACTGTAGAAAATGAAACTCAATTACACAGCCTTGTTAATCAACTACACTCCAATATAAAATAAAAATTAAAAAAAACTCAACAAAAATTTTATTGAGTGGTATGGATACAGATCAGAATCCCCTGGGGTTATATTTATAAAGGGAACATGAGTTTGAGGATGCTCGACATCGCTAATCATTAGAGAAATGCAAATCAAAACTACAGTGAGGTATCACCTCACACCAGTCAGAATGGCCATCATCAAAAAATCTACAAACGATAAATGCTGGAGAGGGTGTGGAGAAAAGGGAACCCTCTTGCACTGTTGGTGTGCATGTAAATTGATACAGCCACTATGGAGAACAGTATGGAGGTTCCTTAAAAAACTAAAAATAGAGCTACTATATGACCCAGCTATCCCACTACTGGGCATATACCCTGAGAAAACCATAATTCAAAAAGAGTCATGTGCCACAATGTTCATTGCAGTTCTATTTACAATAGCCAGGACGTGGAAGCAATCTAAGTGTCCATCAACAGATGAATGGATAAAGAAGATGTGGCACATATATATAATGGAATATTACTCAGCCATAAAAAAGGAATGAAATTGAGTTATTTGTAGTGAGGTTGATGGACCTAGAGTCTGTCGTACAGAGTGAAGTAAGTCAGAAAGAGAAAAACAAATACCGTATGCTAACACATATATATGGAATCTAAAAAAAATGGTTCTGAAGAGCGTAAGGGCAGGACAGGAATAAATACGCAGACATAGAGAATGGACTTGAGGACATGGGAGGGGGAAGGGTAAGCTGGGACGAAGTGGGAGAATGACATGGACTTATATACACTACCAAATGTAAAATAGATAGCTAGTGGGAAGCAGCCACATAGCACAGGGAGATCAGCTCGGTGCTTTGTGACCACCTAGAGGGGTGGGATAGGGAGTGTGGGAGGGAGATGCAAGAGGGAGGAGATATGGGGATATATGTATATGTATAGCTGATTCAGTTTGTTATACAGCAGAAACTAACACACCATTGTAAAGCAATTATACTCCAATAAAGGTGTTAAAACAAAAAAGAGAGTTTGAAAATTATGGCTTTAGTGCTTCTCACTCAACTACATGGGATGGTGACAGTTGCAAGACAAACTTTTCCTTTATTTGTTTGTAATGGAGATTTAGACCAAACTGTGATTTTGCATGTATCTGCAACAATATATTTTTATTTAATCATCAGTATGAATACTAATCAATTAAGCACAGCTAAGTTAAATAGGAATCTTAGAAACAAGTTGGGAATTCCTCTTTACATTTCAACTGTTCTGCTTTGTTTCTTCTAACTGAACTTATGGCTGCTTACTAAATTGCTGTCATGTTTTCATATCATACTTTAACCAGAGTTGACACTCACTCATCCTGATAAATAGATGCTCTTCTAGCACCAATGCAAGGACCCAATCTGCTACTGTTCTCTAAGTGCCAAGGGGAAAGACCACAGGAGGAGACTTCCTTTCTACTTTCTCTACTTCCTGTCTTTTCTCCTGGCCAACTCCAACCAGTCTAATGTGAAAACAAACATCACCTTTTTTCCTATCACCTCCCTTGTGATTCATACCTTTCACCCATGTGTTTACTGCTCATTATATCTTTTAGCTCCCGTCTCCTTGTCTCTTTTTATGTCTGTCATCACAGCTTCTAGATTGCATCCTAGCTAGAATTTCTTATGGAAAGAGAGTTTACCAACCCTTCTCACATTCTCTTTGATTTATGAAAATGTAGCAAGCAGTATCAATAGTTAACTGAAAATTCAGTATGTGTTACACTCAGTTTCTACTTCTATACCATGTTACCATGCTATCTAGAAACCAGAATGTAACTGAAGTTTAAATTTTTTAATCAAAACTTTTTGTATAAAGATGAACTTAGATAAACATTTATTTTACTTGTATAAAGGTAAACTTAGATAAGTATTTATTTTATTTATTTGCACATTCACTTATTTACTTAAATAAATATTTATTGCCTGGCATGCACTAAGGGATTTTAAGTGAATAGGGTTCATAAATTATAATTATCATATATTATCATCAGATTACCAATTTAAAAATCCCAGACATAGCTGCAGGCATCAGATATCAATTTTGAGGTTTTACAGAAATGGCAGTAATGCAAATATTGATGCTACTAAACCAGGTCCAAATGGATATATTCCATTAGGCTATTATGAATCTATGTCATAAATTCAAGGCAAAATGTCACCAATGTGAAATTAACAAATTCAGAAAATCAGTACCTTCCCTATTACATTAGAGATAAATTAGGGCAAAATTGATCTCTTTGTTGCAGAAAAGTGGGAATGAAAAAATAATCCATAAAATATGAAAAATCATTTATTTATTTGGTTAGCTTAAGAAGATAACTTAAAGCAGAGAAGCCTTGTATATTTTTTGTTGTTATTAATACTGATTAAAGGCCAAATTCTAAGTTTGGACACTGAGAAATAAGAAAATAATTTCTAGGTCAGAATGTTTTGTCATCTGGGCAAAGCACTGGGAACTCATCTCAAAAAGACTAATACATTATGAGTCCATTCTTCGACTGAAGGGCTGAAAGCATCCATATGGGAAATATGCAGGGTCTGGTGGTGCGATGTCCTTCTTCCCTGACCTTATTCTAGTCTATGAAAATCTCTGTCCCTGCTCTTACCATGCTTACCAGCTCAGTCTCTATCTTCATATCCTAGAACCTAGCACAATGCTTTCTATAAAGTAGATTCTCAATAAATCACTGTTGGGGAAAACAACAACAACAATAACGAATAAACAAAAGACCAAAGATACTCAAGTGAAGAGAAAAAAGGCAAATAAAAAGACAAAATTTCGTAGACTATTAGGGCATTTTTGTAATAACTCAAAATAGTCTGTTGTGCCTTTTTGTCCTTATCTAATTTTTCTCCCACCTATCTATCCTCATTTACTTTATCCTTAAGAATTACTTTTATTGTCATTTGGCCTAATTTCCATCCCCCACTCCATACCTAATTCCTTTTTTCCCCTTTCCCTACTCCCCTGTTCCCCACCCCTTACCCCCATCCTTCTGACTTCTTATGGACATAAACCTTATTCACTCATTATATCAGCAAACATATTGCAATCTACACTGGGTCAGGCATTAAACTAGGTTCTGGCACCTCAAAGGTGAACAGGAATTCTTGCCCTCAAGGAAGATATATTCTAGGTAGATGGAAGATAGATAAGTAAACAACTTTGTAAAAATGATGTGATATTTGTTACAACAGAGGTGAATGCTGAGTGTTATGGATTTGAAGAATACAGTAGAGAACCGGGTGCATCCAACCCCTACTCTGTGTGTGTGTGTGTGTGTGTGTGTGTGTGTGTGTGTGTGTGTGTGTGTGTGTAAGTAAGGTGATAATCACGTGAGTCTTGTGACTGGATGGAAGTTCATCAGGTAGGGTGTGGGATGAGACTGGGGATGCAAAGTGAGGTATGGAAGGCTATTTCAGACAAAGCAAATGGCATAATACAGAAAACTTAGCTGCTTTTGTACTTGGCCCTCTTCTGAATTTTTTTCTTCCCTCCCTCCTATTCCATCTTACCCCACCTCCCCTTAATTCCTTTTCTTTTTCTGCCTCCAGAAGGCTCAGTGGCTAAATAGTTCCTAGAAGGATGCAGTCGTACTATCAAGGTGAGGGATCATTTTTCACTTTTGCTACCCAATGAGTCTGAAAATGGTATTTTATATTTTTTTCTAAAGATATAAGACATTTTTGTTGCTGCAACAACAAAACAACAACATTTTTGTTGCTGCCCTGTAAACTGCTGTAGAAAAATTCTGTTCAGTTCATATTTATTGTACACCTGCAATTTTCCTGGCATTTGGGATTTGATGATAAAAGAAGGTAGACATAATCTCTGTTCCTATGGTGGTTACATTCTAGAAGGGAGCACAAATATTAAAAAAATGGTTATAAAAATGACAAGCTCATCTTGTCTATACTATGCATCTATACTAGGGGAAGTATGGAGTGTGAAGTGGGAGAGAGCATGGGGTATTTATATATGACCAGAGTATAGAGAGTGAGAGGCAAAGTGGCAGGAGATGAAGCTGGAGATCTGAGTGAGGATGAATTATGTAGAGTGTTGTAGACCAGAGTTACTCAAAGCGTGATGCTAGTTTTAAACTGTTTATAATGGGTCTGCATGAGATAACTGAAGAGGAAATGTTTAGAAACTCTGATTGCATTTTGAAGTTACCACAATATCTAAGCAGGTGGTTTGCAGTTTAAGTTTTATGTAGAAGTGTCCTCCTGTGGTGCAACTGTAATAGCAGAAAAGCATTCTGGAATAAATACTCAGATTAAGAAGCTTACACACTACTTTTTAAAAAAATTTATTTTATTGAAGTCTACTTGATTTACAATGTTGTGTTAATTTCTGTTGTACAGCAAAGTGATAGTTGTACATATTATATTCTCTTTCATATTCTTTCCATTATGGTTTATTATAGGATATTGAATATAGTTCCCTGTAACACAGTACTTTCTTTATCAAGAAAGTCTTATTATGAGAAAAAATGTTAGCTGAACAGACAGCGTGATTAGCGATGTAGCAAAAATTGTGAGGTATGGTAAGGCTAATGTATTAAATTCTACTACCTTATTCTCTTTGTGGTGATGTGAAGGACCTGAAAGCTGGTCATAAGCAGCTGTTTTTGCAGGCTGAGTTATGATGATTATAGAGGGAAAATGTTCAGTTGAGAACGTATGAACCACAAAAGAAAGTCTCTGTGCTAGATAAGAAATCAGTTTTATCTCAACATTTTAAAGTTGTGAATTGGACAGCATAGATTTGTTTATATATTTGACATCTTTGGTATTTTAAATTATCTAAATACATTCATTCAAGGAAGGAACGCAAACTATATTTCATTAATAGACAACACTGAAGGGTAAAATTGAGTTAGAAGCTTGGAAGAACAGTTTCTATGGATTGTTATGACATGTTCCATAATTTAATGAAAAATATCAATGGGATAATTGATGATCTTAGAGTTTTGACATCTGTGAGTACCTTACCAATTTGATAGAAGTTTTGGAATTTTACTTTGTATCAAAAGAAGATCTATGCATAAAAAATAGTGGATCCAGCATTCCTTTTAATTTTTGAAAGATAATATAGATTTAACCATGACTTTACATGATAAATTATTGTAACTATTTACTGATAAAGGATTAAAGGTGGATTTTGAAAATACGGCATCGTTTGCTTCACTTTAGATAAAAATTAAGAACAAATACCCTGAGCTTACAGTAATGCATTTTCTTCCATTCCTGACAATATACCTTGTGAGACTGATTTCTCTATGATGAGTGTTAATAAAACAAGACATACATGTATGTTATCCCCCAAGAGCAGCATTGTCATCAATCCAACTCAGATAAGTTAACAAGCAGGAAACAAGCTCAACTGTTGATATACATGGTGTTCATTCAAAGTGTGTGTAAAGCAATTTAATACAGGGGATTTCTATTTTCTTTATAACTTTTTTCTTTATGATTGTGAATGGCAAAAGATATGAGCACAATCAGCAATTGTCCATTTTATTCTCCTACATGCAAGCTTTCAATAAGCAATGTATATAGTTTCTATATTTTTTTCCTGTTATGTTTGTTCTGATTAGATTTATTGAAATGTAATTTTAGGTCTGTTGAGTTTCTATGTCTTTTAAAATTTATTTTTCTGGAAGTTCATTTTATTATACTTTACAAACATAAAATTTTGAATCTCTAATCTGTTGATTCATGATGGCTTAGAGATTAAAAATTTGTTCATCACTTCAGTAAAACTGGGGAAAAAAATTAGTCTGTCACTACAGATAGTTTGAGAAACACTTCTGTATGCAGGTTTAGGATTTTGGACACTGTCCCAAGGGCAGGAAGAAGCCTTTGAAGGTTCAAGGATAGCTACTATTCCCATTATTTAGGATGCTATCTGGATATTCACAGTTAGGAGGCTTGGGAGACCCCAGCTGTCGGGCTTGCGTAGGTGCTCAGAACAAGAACACAGCTAGTCTCAAACATTTGCCAACTCGATTTAAGGTAGTACAAGTACCACTCTGCAATCTCTCCTGACGTGCAGCTTCTACCCACTCTGCTCAGGAAGAGGTACCAACTAGATCCCAGAAATACTTGATTTAATTGCATTAAAATAATGTTAACAATTGTCATTTAAGTGATAGATGACCTTTGCTGCTAAATTATTATTAGCAAAATCATGATTATATGATTAGGTACAATTACTAAGTATGTGAAGGGTTAATTTAGCTATTTTTTATTTAGAATAATAGAATTTTGGAGCTGAAAAGGATTTGATGTATTTAACTTAGGCTCAGAGAAGTTCTATAGAGAGGACTGATTAAGAGTTTGGTCTCAGACGCAGAGACTGGAGTTGTGCAGCCACAAACTAAGGAAGACCTGAGGCTACCAGAAGCTAGAAAAGGCAAGAAAGGATCCTCCTCTAGAGGCTTCAGACCATCACCTTGATTTCAGACTTCTACCTTCTAGACCTCTGAAGGAAGAAATTTCTGTGTCTTAAGCCACTCAGTTTATGGTAATTTGTTATGGCAGCCCTAGCAAACTAGTATATGTGCTGATAAAGTGTCATGAATAACAGTTTTTTGGTACATGAATTTCCAAAGACTTAAACTAACATCCCCTCTAGAATACAGTGTTTTATAAAAAGAGTTTGGGTGTGGAATTAAATAGTTATGATTCATATCCCAACTGTGCCCCTTACTTAACATTGACCTTAGGTAGTTTACTTAAATTCTTTATGCTTTGGTTTCTTCATCTATAATAGTTTGGTAATAATAATAATGATAATAATAGTAGTAGTAGTAGTAGTATTTACCTTATAGGAGGAAACAAGATGCTACAATAGTCAAGCCAAAGAAAAAAGATAATTTCATGTGTGGATAAAGGGAGTAGACAGGCAATAAGGTGAAAAATATGCCTGTAATGTTGGAAAAATAGTTGTCAGTCACATTGATGCAATTTTCTGGGGGAGAGGGAGGAAACTAAAGGAAATGAAACTAATATCTGTGCTTCATCCTAAGTTGGAGGCATTTTGAGGCACATTCTTGGGTATAATCAATAAGAGCCAATAAGAGCCTGAAGTACTGAGATAAATAACAAGTGAAAATAAGTTGTCAGTTTCTTTTTGTTGCTAAAAAAATGTATGTTACAAAACTGCAGCTAATTTTGCACAAGAGGTTTTACTTAGAAACTTAGACCTCCATCAAAAATCACTTGTTGAACCCATTTTGAATGTATAGTAGTGATCTAGACATGAACAAGATGGGCTTTTGCTATATCTCAGCAACTATGTAGAATGATCTGTAGAGATTAATGAGGTTTTACATGCCCTAGAGGATTGTGTCCTGTTGATCAGAAGTTAACATAGTCTAGTAAAGTCTAAGTAGTAATACCATTTATTTAATGCCTACTATAGGGTCGACACATACTAGGTGTGTTTATATACATTATTCTTGTATTCGACATATTTACAATGTGCCAGGCACTGTTGTAGGTATTAAGAATAAATCAGTGAGAGGTCTCAGAAGATGGCAGAGGAGTAGGGGGACGAGTTCATTTCTCCCCACAAATGCATCAAGAATACATCTACAGGGCTTCCCTGGTGGCGCAGTGGTTGAGAGTCCGCCTGCCGATGCCCCGGTCCGGGAAGATCCCACATACCGCGGAGAGGCTGGGCCCGTGAGCCATGGCCGCTGAGCCTGCGTGTCCGGAGCCTGTGCTCCACAGCGGAAGAGGCCACAGCAGTGAGAGGCCTGCGTACCGCAAAAAGGAAGGAAAAAGAAAAAAAAAAAAAAAGAATACATCTACAAATGGAACAATTCTCACAGAGCATGTGCTGAACACTAGCAGAGGACCTCAGACACCTAAAAGAACAAGAAAGATCCCCATGTAACTGGGTCGGATGGAAGAAAGAAGGGAAAAGGAAGAGGAGAGGAGGAAGGATGGGACCTTCACCCCTAGGGGGAGCTGAAGGTGAGGAGAGGTCCCACATCTCGGGAAGCCCCCTCACGAGCACGGAGATCAGCTGGGACAGAAAGGGAACTTCAGCAACTGGTCTGTGGCAGGCAGGACAGAGTGAGACCTACACAGATATTCCATACCACAGCCCTGTTTGCCACAGCCTGAGGTGGATGTCCACCAGTATGCATGGGGCTGGATGCTGGAATGTGGGGTTTGGAGAGCAGACCACAATGCTATGATATTAGAAATCAATTATAGGAAAAAAAACTGTAAAAAACACAAACATATGGAGGCTAAACAATATTTTACTAAACAACCAATGGATTACTGATGAAATCAAAGAAGAAATTTAAAAGAAACCTAGAGACAAATGACAATGAAAACATGATGATTGAAAACCTATGGGACACAGCAAAAGGAGTTCTAAGAGGGAAGTTTATAGCAATACAATCTTAGCTCAGGAAACAAAAATAAAATCTCAAACAACCTAACGTTACACCTAAAGCAACTAGAGAAAGAAGAATAAACAAAACCCAAAGTTAGTAGAAGGAAAGAAATCATAAAGATCAGAGCAGAAATAAATGAAATAGAGATGAAGAAAACAATAGCAAAGACCAATGAAACTAAAAGCTGGTTCTTTGAGAAGATAAACAAAATCGAAAAACCTTTAGTGAGACTCATCAAGAAAAAAGGGAGAGGGCTCAAATCAATAAAATTAGAAATGAAAAAGGAGATGTTACAACCGGCACCACAGAAATACAAAGGATCATAAGAGACTACTATAAGCAATTATATGCCAATCAAATAGACAACCTGGAAGAAATGGACAAATTCTTAAAAAGGTATGATCTCCCAAGACTGAACCCAGAAGAAATGGAAAATATGAATAGACCAATCACAAGTATTGAAACTGTGATTTAAAAACCCCTAACAAAGAAAAATCCAGGACCAGATGGCTTCACAGGTGAATTCTATCAAACATTTAAGGAAGAGTAAACACCTACTCTTCTGAAACATTTCCAAAAATTACCAAGGAAAGAACACTCCCAAGCTCATTCTGAGGCCACCTGATACCAAAACCAGACAAAGATATCACAAAAAAAGAAAATTACAGTCCAACATCACTGATGAACATAAATGCAAAAATCCTCAACAAAATATAAGCAAACTGAACCCAACAACACATTAAAAGGATCATACACCATGGTCAAGTGAGATTTATGCCAGGGATGCAAGGATTCTTCAGTATACGCAAATCAGTCAATGTGATACAGCAGATTAACAAATTGAAAAAGAAAAAACATATGATCACATCCATATATGCAGAAAAAGCTTTTGAGAAAATTTAACACCAATTTATGATTAAAAACTCTCCAGAAAGTTGACATGGAGGGAATCTACATGTATGGCTACATACATGGCCAACATAATAAAGGCCATGTATTGTATGACAAACCCATAGCTGACATCATAGTCAATGGTGAAAAGCTGAAAGGATTTCCTCTAAGATCAGGAACAAGACAAGGATGTCACTCTCACCACTTCTTTTCAACATAGTTTTGGAAGTCCTAGCCATGGCAATCAGAGAAGAAAAAGAAATAAAATGAATCCAATTTGGAAAAGAAGTTAAACTGTCACTGTTTGCAGATAACATGACACTATACACAGAAAATCCTAAAGATGCCACCAGAAAACTACTAGAGCTCATCAGTGAATTTGGTAAAGTTGCTGGATACAAAATAAATACACAGAAATCTGTTACATTTCTATAAACTAACAACATAAGATCAGAAAGAGAAATTAAGGAAACAAGCCCACTTACTATTGCATCAAAAAGAATAAAATACCTAGAAATAAACTTACCTAAGTAGGCAAAATACCTGTACTCTGAAAACTATAAGACCCGGATGAAAGAGATCGAAGATGACACAAACAGATGGAAAGATATACTATGTTCTTGGATTGGAAGAATCAATATTATAAAAATGACTATACTATCCAAGGCAATCTACAGATTTTGTGCAATCCCTATCAAATCACCAATGGCATTTTTCACAGGAACAAAAATTTTACAATTTGTATGTAAACTCAAAGGACCCCAACTAGCCAAAGCAATCTTGAGAAAGAAAAATGGAGCTCAAGGAATCAGGCTCCCTGACTTCAAACTATGCTACAAAGCTACAGTCATCAAAACAGTATGGTACTGGCACAAAAACAGAAATATAGATCAGTGGAACAGGACAAAATGTCCAGAGAGAAACCCATGTAACTGTGGTTACCTAGTCTATGACAAAGGAGGCAAGAATATACAATGGAGAAAAGACAGTCTCTTCAATAAGTGGTGCTGGGAAAACTGGGCAGCTACATGTCAAAGAATGAAATTAGAATACTCCCTAATATCATACACAAAAATAAACTCAAAATGGATTAAAGACCTAAGTGTAAAGCCAGATACTATAAAACTCTTACAGGAAAACATAAGCACAACACTCTCTGACATAAATAGCAACTAGATCTTTTTCAGTCCACCTCCTAGATTAATGAAAATAAAAACAAAAATAAAAAATGGGACCTAATTAAACTTGAAACCTTTGCACAACAAAGGAAACCATAAACAAGACGAAAAGACAACCCTCAGAATGGAGAAAATAATTGCAAAAGAAGCAACTGACAAGGGATTAATTTCCAGAATATACAAACAGCTCATGCAGCTCAATATCAAAAAAACAAATAACCCAATCAAAAATTGGGCAGAAGATCTTTATAGACCTTTCTCCAAAGAAGACATACAGATGGCCAAAAAATACATGAAAAGATGATCAACATCACTAATCATTAGAGAAATGCAAATCAAAACTACAATGAGGTATCACCTCACCCAGATCAGAATGGCAATCATCAAAAAGAAATCTACAAACAATAAATGCTGGAGAGGGTGTGGAAAAAAGGGATTCCTCCTACACTGTTTGTGGGAATGTAAATTGGCACATCCACTATAGAGAATAGTATGGAGGTTCCTTAAAATCTAAAAATAGAGCTACCATATGACCCAGCAAAACACTCCTGGGCATATATCTGGAGAAAACCATACTTCGAAAAAATACATGTACCCCAATGTTCACTGCAGCACTATTTACAGTAGCCAAGACATGGAAGCAACCTAAATGTCCATCAATGGATGAATGGATAAAGAAGATGTGGTACATATATATAATGGAATATTACTCAGCCATAAAAAAGAACAAAATAATGCCATTTGCAGCAACCCAGATGGATCTAGGGATTGTCATATTGAGCAAAGTAAGTCAGACAGAGAAAGACAAATATCACATAATATCGCTCATATGTGAAATCCTAAAAAATGAACTTATCTACAAAACAGAAGTAGACTCATGGATGTAGAAAACAAACTTATGGTTACCAGCAGGGAAAAAGAGGGGAGGGATAAATTGGGGGTTTGGGATTGACATATACACACTACTGTATATAAAATAGATAACTAATAAGGACCACTGTATAGCACAGGGAACTCTACTCAGTTCTCTGTAATGGCCTATATGGGAAAAGAATCTAAAAAGGAGTGGATATATGTATATGTATAACTGATTCACCTTGTTGTATAGCAGAAGCTAACACAACATTGTAAATCAACTATACTCCAACAAAAATTTTAAAAAATAAATAAATCAGTGAAAAAAACCTGTGGAAAATGGAGATTACATCCTTGGGTGGGGGAAAATAGTGAACAAATAAGCAAGTAAATAATAAATATATAAATAAGTAAATTTAAGCAAATAAGGGGGGTAGAAAGTACTAGAAATGTATAGGGGGTGCAATTTTGAATAGGGCCATTTGGGAATGACTTCACTGAGAAGGTGACACTTGAAAGAAGTGAAGCAGCTGTGTGGGAGAAGGGTGTTCCAGACAGAGAAAACTGGATGAGCAAAGTTCCTGGGTCAGGAGTGTGCTTGGATGGGTCAAGGAACACCCAAGAAGTGCTAGGGCAGAGTTAGTTCAGGGGTAGTTAATGAGAGATTTGGTCAGAGAGATATAGGTGGGATTTCATGTAGCTGTTCATGAAAGTCCATGTGGGTGGTGCATCTTGATTTTCTTGGAACATCAAGAAGCAGCAGTTATATTTTTAGATTAATCTGTCGCTCTTTATAAGGTCCCTTTGTCCAAAGTGGTGCCTAGGCCCTAGTTGAGATTTGCTGATCTGAGGCGTGGAGCATGGTGCTGGTAGTTGGACCTCCACAAATATCTGTGGTATAAATGACTAAATTAGGCAAACAAGGCTTATGAGCTAGCTCTGAAATTAATTAGTTGTGTGATTTTGAACAAATTGCTTGACTTGTCTGAGTCTTAGCTTGCAAAATGAGAACTTTTCAAGCTTTCCTATTAAGTGATCGTGAGTGATGGCCAGTCTTCCCAGCAAGTCCCTGACTTAACTCTGTGAATGTAAGAGTCAGCTCAGGGAAAGGATAAGGATGACCTGAAGACCCCCTGCACCACTAACACATTTATTTACCTGCTCACTCAGCAGCTATGTTGCTCTGTTTGCCTTCTCAGCTCCAGCCTTTGGCCAAGACAGTAAAGCTGGTGATAGACTCTCGCTCTGGCAGGGTGACACAACTCTTGAGGCTTTTCTTTCTGTCAGAGGATTTGATGATATGTGTGAATGGATACTTTGGCCAGGCTTATGCTTAATCTGGGTCCCTGCCAGCCTCTTTAAGATACTAACATAAATTTATCCTTGTTCTCAAGCTGTGAATTTGGGAAACCTTGTCTGAACTTCCCATCTAGTAACTACATGTTCATCAAAAAGAAGATTCTAATGTCAGTAACTAAGCACTAAGAATTATGTAATGAGTCAGGAAAGATTATGAATTATTGTGTCTTGAGGCCTGAACTTAATCAATTTCCTTTACAATGTGGGCTATGAATAGCCTTAGAAAAAGAGAATGATTTTTGATGATAGCAGAGGCAGAATCAAATAAAAATCTTCCTCTTAAAATGGAATTTTTAATAACTTCTGTATTTACCATTTCTGGAGTTAAGTTTACAAGATGAAGGGGGAAATCTGATATAAGTAAAGCTGGCTTCTGGATATCATTAAGAATATTCTGGGGCTTCCCTGGTGGCGCAGTGGTTGAGAGTCCGCCTGCCGATGCACGGGACGTGGGTTTGTGCCTGGGTCCGGGAGGATCCCACTTGCCACGGAGCGGCTGGGCCCACGAGCCATGGCCGCTGAGCCTGCGCGTCCGGAGCCTGTGCTCTGCAACGGGAGAGGCCACAACAATGAGAGGCCCACGTACCGCAAAAAAAAAGAAAAAAGAAAAAAAAAGAAGAATATTCTGACCTTTAGCCCTTTTGGGGAGGGTTACTTTGTCTCTTAATGTTAGGCAAAACCCCATCCTTTAATAGAAAACCTTGAGCAAGGCCAGAAGCTAGCAGACCAGCTGGGTCCACATGGATGCTTTATTCTATTCATATGAACACTACGTCCTGCAGTGTATTGGCAAAAGCAGCCAGTGCTCAATCTGCTTGTCTATTGGCAGTTAAAAATAAGGGCTGCATGGTGGGATACGTTTTTAAACCGATGACTCGTGGCTCTTGTAGACTGGTAACATTTGATAAGCCAGTAAGTCAGTCCTGTCCTCAGAACCATATATAGTTATATAGTTTATATATAGTTATATATATAAAATTTAAAAATATACATATATTTTTCAACCAGTAAGGCTCACTAGCTAACAGTGCTATTTAGTTAACTATTTACATATTTCAGTTCTCTTTTCCTTTTCTATTCTCATGCACTGATTTTAATTACCAATATTTTGCATTACGGTAATTGAATCACAAAGGGGAATGACAGAAACAGGCTAACCTTGATGTGGCACAGTTTAATGTGACAACAACAGAAAGAACTAGCATTTATATACTGCCTGGCAATTTTCAAAGTAGACTTGACCCTCCGCAGCCCTGGGATAACTAGGCATTCGTTATTATGCTCTCCTGATGACAGGTGCATGGAGGTTGTGTTTGGCTCAGGAAAGAGGAGGCGGGCCAGGGCCTTGACCTGGAGCTCCTGACCAAGTTCCAAGCCTGTTCCTTTTTGCAGACTCTGCCCCTAGTACTGGGTTTGAAGCACTACTTTCCTTATTTTTCTTAGAGCGTTTCAGTTGATTTGTGTGAGTAGTTCAAAGTACGGGGAGAATATAAAGAATGTTGACTGAAACCTAACCTTCTTCCATGTTCCAAACGGGCACCTCTCTTACCTTCTATTGTCACGAGTGAGTGTGCTTTGGAAGGAAAGGCATCTTAAATAACTTCTCTTCTCCCACTTACCATTCTTTTTTTCATATTGTACATGATCATTTTCATTTTGAGATACTGCTTCTTCTAATGTTTTTTCTTTTACACTTTTTCTTTTTGGTATTTTAGTGTTATTGGAGTGTTGGGCTCTTTCAAAAGACATGTGGGGTAAGGGAGGTGTTCCACTCTGTGGTTGGTTACATAAATCTGAGCCACTCTGCCTTGAGCCCTGGGACAGAAACCAAGGTACTCTGATGATTGTTAGTATAAAATGAAGAAAACGACAAAATGAGTCAGGAATCACCCTCTCATCATCCCAGGTTTTGTCACAGTCAACAACATGTGAAAGCAGTGTATTGCTGCATGTATTAGTAGTTCATTGCTGAATAGTGTTCCATTGTATGAATTTACCACAATTTTTTTTCCATCTATCAGTCTGTGTACATTTGGGTTGTTTCTATGTTTGGCTAAAATGCATAAAGCTACTATGAGTCTTTGTGAAGAAATCTGTTTTCATTTCTCTAGGGTAAATAAATACCTAGGAGTGAATATTTTACTTTATAAGAAGCTTCCAAACGGTTTTCTAAAGGGCCTGTACATTTTCATTCCCTCCAGCAAAGAATAAGAGTTCATGTCATTTTGTATCTTACTGGCACTTGAAATTGTCAGTTTTTAAAATTTTAACCATTCTAATATGTGTGTATCTCATTGTGGTTTTAATTTGGGTTTCTTTAATGACTGCTGATGTTGCAATTTTCAGGAACATTTTTGCCATCTTTATATCTTCTTTTGTTGAGTCTATTTAAATATTTTGTCTGTTTTCTTTTTAAATTAAAAACCTTTTGTCTTACTAAGTATGACTTCCTTATATAATAGGAAACAAGTCCTTTATTAGATACATGTTTTGTAAATATTTTCTCCTGTTCTGTATTTTGTCTTAATTTTCTTTCTTTTTTTTAATTTATTTTTGGCTGCGTTGGGTCTTCGTTGCTGCGCATGGGCTTTCTCTAGTTGCGGCAAGTGGGGGCTACTCTTTGTTGCCGTGCGAGGGCTTCTCATTGCAGTGGCTTCTCTTGTTGCAGAGCATGGGCTCTAGGCGCGCAGGTTTCAGTAGTTGTGGCACGTGGGCTCAGTAGTTGTGACGCATGGGCTTAGTTGCTCCACAGCATGTGGGATCTTCCAGGACCAGGGATCAAACCCATGTGCCCTGCATGGGCAGGCGGATTCTTAACCACTGTGCCACCAGTAAAGTACCTGTCTTAATTTTCTTAATGGTGCCTTCCAAAAACCTAGTTTTTAATTTTGAAGTACTATTTATCAATTTTTTCTTTTAATTTATGTGAATTTTGTGCCCTGCTTGAGAAATCTTTGCCTAACCCAAGTCACAAGATTTTTACCTATGTTTTCTTCTAAAAGCTTTAGCTTTTATACTTAAGCTTGTGATCCACTTCAGGTAAATTATTGTATATGGTGCAAGATAAAGGTTACAAATAAGAATTATCTCCCTTCCTCCTTCCTTCTATCCTCCCTTCCTCCCTCCCTCCCTCCTTCCCTCCTTCCTTCCTTCCTTCTTGGTTTCTGTATGTTGGCATTGTAACATTGCTAAACTCTCTTACTAATTCTAGTAGCTTTTTTTCATAGATGCTTTGGGAATTTTTAAATGTAGATGACCAAATCATCTAGGGAAAAAATTATTTCTTCCTTTCCAATCTGAATGGCTTTTATTTCTTGGCTCATTGCATTGATTAGAAACTTCAACATATTTTTGTCCTGTTAATGTAGAATCTTTTAAAATATACTTTATTATACTGAGGAGGTTTCCTCCTACTTTTACTTTGCAGTGAGTTATTTATTTTATCATCAATAGTTGTTGAATTTTGTCAAATACTTTTCTTGTATCAATTGATATGATCACATAATTTATCCTCTTTAGATTGTAAATGTGATGGATTACATTGACTGATTAAAATATTGACTCAACCTTGCATTCCTGGGATGAACCCTACTTCACTGCAGGTTATTACTCTTTTTTATATTTTGGCAGATTTTATTTTTTAATATTTTATAGAGGATTTTACATGTATGTTCAAAAGATATATTTAGTATCCATGTTCAAAATGTATATTTTGCATCTATGTTCTAGTTTCCTTTTTTTGTTTTGTATTGTCTTTGGCTGGTTTTGGTATGAGTAATGCTAGTCTCATAAAAAGAGTTGGGAAATATTACCTCCTCTTCTATTTTCTGGAAGGTTTATGTGATATTATTTTTTCTTTAAATGTTTGGTGGCATTTGGCATTGAAACTATCTGGGACTGGAGATTTCCATTGATTTTGAGAGAGGAATGTAGGGAGTTTCTAAATATAATTGTGGATTTTCTTATTTCTTCCTTCAGTTCTGTTCACCATTTCTCTAGGGCTTCAAGTATTTTGAAATTTTGCTATTAGGAGCATACACATGTAGAATACTTATGTCTTCTTTGTGAATTGACCATTTTATTTTTAGGTAATGTACCCCTTTCTCCTGGTAATTTTCTTTGCTCTAGATTTACTTTTTATGTTATTAATATAGTCACTCCAACTTTCTTTTGATTCACCTTTACATTGTATATCTTTTCTTAATACTTTTACCTTAAATTTACCACATTATATTTGAAATGAGTATCTTTTAACAGCCCATAGTTGGGGTACATTTTTCAAGTCCATTCTGACAGTCTTGGTCTTTTAATTTTAATTGTTGGTTTTTTAGTCCATTTACATTTAATGCAATAAGGATATGTTTGGATTTTGGTTTTCCATATTATTATTATTTTTCTTTTTGTTCCTTCTTTTATCTGTTCCTCTCTTAATCCTTTTCCTGTCTTCTTTTAATTTATCTGAACATTTTTAAATGTTCCATTTTATTTTATCTATTCTGTCTTTTAACTATATCTCTTTGTATAGGTTTTAAAATTAGTGTTCTGGAGGATGCAATATACATACTTAACTTTTCACTGTCTACTTAGAGTCCATATGTTACCACTTCAGTTGGAATATAGAAACTTTTCTACCATATTGGTACCTTTATCCTCATCTCTTTATGTTGTGGTTGTCTTATGTATTAAATCTACAAACATTGAAACCCTTTTGGAGTACTTTAAAATATTTTCTTTCAATCATTATGGTAGCCAGAATAATGGCTCCCCAAATATGTCCATACTCTAATCCCCAGAACCTATGACTATGGCAAAGGAACCTTGTACAGGTGATTAAGGTTAAGTGCCTTCAGATGGAGAAATTATCCTAGATTATGAGGTAGCCCCAATGTCATCATATACATCCCTAGAAGTTAAGGACCTTTCTGAACTATAGTCAGAGAATCAGAGAGAATGCACTGTGTGAAGGACTTAGTCTGTTGTTGCTGGCTTTGAGGATAGGAGAAGGGGGAAATGAGCCAAGGAACACAGACACTCTCTAAAAGTTGCAAAACGTATGGAAATGGATTCTCCTGCAGAAAGGAATACAGCCTTGTCAATGCTTTGAGCTTAGCCTATTGACTAGTGTCAGATTTATGACCTACAATACTGTAAGATCATAAATTTGTGTTATTTTAAATCACTAAGTTTGTGGTAATTTGTTATAGCATCAATAGACAACTAATAAAACCATAAAACATATTTTATAAGACTCAAGAGAAGAATTATCTATTGTGTTTAGCCAGATATTTACCATTTCTACTGCTATTTCATCATTACTGATATGCTGGTTGCCTTTCTATTATCATTTCCCTTCTGTCTGAAGGATTTCCTTTAGCAATTCTTTTAGGACAGGTTTTTTGGAAACCAGTTCTTATAGATTTTCTTAATCTGAGAGTACTTTCCCTTCATCCTTATTCCCGAAGGATATTTTCACCAGATATTGAATTCTGGGATGACAGAATTCTTTTGCGCACTTTAAAAAATGTTGTTCCCTTCCTTCTGGCCTGCATGGCTTCTGATGAGAAACCTGCATTCATTTAAACTGTTGCTTCCCTATAAGTAACGTGTAATTTTTATCTGGTTGCTTTCAAAATTTTTTCTTTGTGATAGTTTTGTTTTTCTATTGTTTTCAGCAGTTTGATTATGATATGGTTGGCCATGGATTCCTTTGCATTTATCCTATTTGGAATTCACTGAGCTCCTTGAATCTGCTAAGTTTATGTCTTTCTCCAGATTAAGGAAGTCTAAGGCCATTGTTTCTTTTTTTAAATGTATATATATATATTTTTTAATCAATTTTTATAGGAGTATAATTGCTTCACAATACTGTGTTAGTTTCTGCTGCACAACAAAGCAAATCCACCATATGCATACACGTGTCCCCATATCCCCTTCCTCTTGAGCCTCCCTCCCATCCTCCCTATCCCACCACTCTAGGTCATTGCAAAGCACCGAGCCAATCTCCCTGTGCTATGTGGCTGTTTCCCACCAGCCAACTATTTTACGTTCGGTAGTGTATATATGTTGATGCTACTCTCACTTCACCCCAGCTGCGCCCTCCCACCCCGTGTCCTCAAGTCCATTCTCTATGTCTACCTCTTTATTCCTGCCCTGCAACTAGCTTAATCAGTACCGTTTTTCTTTTTTTCTTTTTTTAGATTCCATATATATGCATTAGCATACAGTAGCTATTTTTCTCTTTCTGACTTTCTTCACCCGGTATGACAGACCCTAGGTCCATCCACCTCACTACAAATAACTCAGTTTCATTTCTTTTTATGGCTGAGTAATATTCCATTGTATATATGTGCCATATCTTCTTTATCCATTCACCTGTGGATGGACATTTAGGTTGGTTCCATGTCCTGGCTATTGTAAATAGTGCTTCAATGAACATTGTGGTACATGACTTTTTCTGAATTATGGTTTTCTCTGGGTATATGCCCAGTAGTGGGATTGCTGTGTCATATGGTAGTTCTATTTTTAATTTTTTAAGGAACATCCATACTGTTCTCCACACTGGCTGTATCAATTTACATTCCCACCAACAGTGCAGGAGGGTTCCCTTTTCACCACACCCTTTCCAACATTTATTGTTTCTAGATTTTTTGATAATGGCCATTCTAACCAGCGTGAGGTGATACATATTGTAGTTTTGATTTGCATTTCTCTAATAATTAGTGATGTTGAGCATCTTTTCATGTGCCTCTTCACTACCTGTATGTCTTCCTTGGTGAAATGTCTATTTAGGTCTTCCACCCATTTTTTAACTGGATTGTTTGTTTTTTTGATGTTGAGCTCCATGAGCTGTTTGTATATTTTGGAGATTAATCCTTTGTCTGTTTCATTTGCAAATATTTTCTCCCATTCTGAGGGTTGTCTTTTTGTCTTGTTTGTGGTTTTCTTTGCTGTGCAAAAGCTTTTAAGTTTAATTAAGTCCCATTTGTTTATTTTTGTTTTTATTTCTGTTACTCTAGGAGGTGGGTCAAAAAAGATCTTGCTGTAGTTTATGTCAAACAGTGTTCTTCCTATGTTTTCCTCTAAGAGCTTTGTAGTGTCTGGTCTTACATTTAAGTCTTTACTCCATTTGGAGTTTATTTTTGTGTATGTCATTAGGTAGTGTTCTAATATCATTCTTTTACATGTAGCTGTCCAGTTTTCCCAGCATAAGAGGCTGTCTTTTCACCTTTGTATGTTCTTGCCTCCTTTGTTGTAAATTAGGTGCCCATATGTGTGTGGGTTTATCTCTCGGCATT
>NW_006799310.1:606167-611082 GCF_000442215.2 Lipotes vexillifer
TACCATTGATCTATATTTCTGTGTTTGTGCCAGTACCATACCGTCTTGATTACTGTAGCTTTGTGGTATAGTTTGAAGTCTGGGAGCCTGATTCCTCCAACTCCATTTTTCTTTCTCAAGATTGCTTTGGCTATTCGGGGTCTTTTGTGTTTCCATACAAATTAAAAATTTTTTTTCTAGTTCTGTGAAGAATGCCATTCGTAGTTTGATAGGGATTGCATTGAATCTGTAGATTGCTTTGGGTAGTATAGTCATTTTCACAGTATTGATTCTTCCAATCCAAGAACATGGTATATTTCTCCATCTGTTTATGTCACCTTTGATTTCTTTCATCAGTGTTTTATAGTTTTCTGAGTCTTTTGCCTCCTTAGGCAGGTTTATGCCTAGGTATTCTATTCTTTTTTTGCAGTGGTAAATGGGAATGTTTCCTTAATTTTTATTTCTGATTTTTCATTGTTGGTGTATAGGAATGCCAGAGATTTCTGTGCATTAATTTGGTATTGTGCAACGTTATCAAATTCATTGATTAGTTCTAGTAGTTTTCTGGTGGCATCTTTAGGATTTTCTATGTATAGTATCATGTCATCTGAAAACAGTGACAGTTTTACCTCTTCTTTTCCAATTTGTATTCCTTTTATATCTTTTTCGTCTCTGATTGCCATGGCTAGGACTCCCAAAACTATACTGAATAAGAGTGGCAAGAGTGGACATCTTGTCTTGTTCCTGATCGTAGAGGAAATGCTTTCAGTTTTTCACCATTGAGTATGATGCTTGCTATGCGTTTGTCATATATGGCCTTTATTATGTTGAGGTAGGTTCCTTCTATGCCCATTTTCTGGAGAGTTTTTATCATAAATCCTGTTGAATTTTGTAAAAAGCTTTTTCTGCATCTATTGAGATGATCATGTAGTTTTTATTCCTTAATTTGTTAATGTGGTGTATCACATTGATTGATTTGCATATATTGAAGAATCCTTGCATCCGTGGGATAAATCTCACTTGATCATGGTGTATGATCCTTTTAATATGCTGTTGGATTCTGTTTGCTAGTATTTTGTTTAGGATTTTTGCATCTATGCTCATCTGTGATATTGGTCTATAATTTTCTTTTTTTGTGATATCATTTTCTGTTTTTGGTATCAGGGTGATGGTGGGCTTGTAGAATGAGTTTGGGAGTGTTCCTCCCTCTGATATATTTTGGAAGAGTTTGAGAAGGATGGGTGTTAGCTCTTCTCTAAATATTTGATAAAATTCGCCTGTGAAGCCATCTGGTCCTGGACTTTTGTTTGTTGGAAGATTTTTAATTATGGTTTCAATTTCACTAATTGTGATAGGTCTGTTTATATTTTCTAATTCTTCCTTGTTCAGTCTTGGAAAATTGTACCTTTCCAAGAATTTGTCCATTTCTTCGTGGTTGTCCATTTTATTGGCATATAGTTGTTTGTAGTGGTCTCTTACATCCTTTGTATTTCTGCAGTGTCAGTTGTGATTTCTCCTTTTTCATTTCTAATTTTATTGATTTATGTCCTCTCCCTTTTTCTCATGATGAGCCTGGCTAATGGTTTATCAATTTTGTTTATCTTCTCAAAGAACCAGCTTTTATTTATTTATTTATTTTATTATTATTATTTTTTTTGCTGTACGCGGGACTCTCACTGTTGTAGCCTCTCCCGTTGCGGAGCACAGACTCCAGACGTGCAGGTTCAGTGGCCATGGCTCACGGGCCCAGCTGCTCCGCAGCATGTGGGATCCTCCAGGACCGGGGCACGAACCCATGTCCCCTGCATTGGCAGGCGGACTCTCAACCACTGTGCCACCAGGGAAGCCCCCAGCTTTTAGTTTTATTGCTCTTTGCTATTGTTTTCTTCATTTCTACTTCATTTATTTCTGCTCTGATCTTTATGAATTCATTCCTTCTACTGACTTTGGGTTTTCTTTGTTCTTCTTTCTCTAGTTGTTTTAAGTGTAGGGTTAGATTGTTTATTTGAGATATTTCTTGTTTCTTGAGGTGAGGTTGAATTGCTATAAACTTCCCTCTTAGAACTGCTTTTGATGTGTCCAATAAGTTTTGGGTTGTCGTGTTTTCATTGTCATTTGTTTCGATTTATTATTTAATTTTCTTCTTTGATTTATTCAGTGATCTCTTGGTTATTTAGTAGCACACTGTTTAGCCTCCATGTATTTGTGTTTTTTACAGTTTTTTTCCCTGTAATTGATTTCCAATCTCATAGTGTTGTGGTCAGAAAAGATGCTTGATATGATTTCAATTTTATTAAATTTTCCGAGGCCTGATTTGTGACCCAAGATGTGATCTATCCTGAAGAATGTTCCATGTGCACTTGAGAAGAAATTATATTCTGCCACTTTTGGGTGGAATGTTCTATAAATATCAGTTAGATCTATCTGGTCTCTTGTGTCATTAAAGCTTGTGTTTCCTTATTTATTTTCTGTTTGGATAATATGTCCATTGGTGTAAGTGGGGTGTTAAAGTCCCCTACTATTATTGTGTTACTGTCCATTTCTCCTTTCATGGTTGTTAGCGTTTGCCTTATGTATTGAAGTCCTCCTATGTTGGGTGCCTTAACGTTTATGATTGTTATATCTTCTTCTTGGATTGATCATTATGTAGTGTCCCTCCTTATCTCATATAACAGTCTTTATTTTAAAGTCTATTTTATCTGATATGAGTATTGCCACTCCAGCTTTCTTTTGATTTCCATTTGCCTGGAATATCTTTTTCCATCCCTTCACTTTGAGTCTGTTTGTATCCCTAGGTCTGAAGTGAGTCTCTTGTAGACAGCATATATATGGGTTTTGTTTTTGTATTTATTCAGTCAGTCTGTGTCTTTTGGTTGGGGCATTTAATCCAGTTACATTCAAGTTTATTATCATTATGTATGTTCCTATTACCATTTTCCTAATTGTTCTGAGTTTGTTTTGTGGCTGTTTTTCTTCTCTTGTGTTTCCCACTTAGAGAAGTTTCTTTAGCATATGTTGCAAAGCTGGTTTGGTGGTATTGAATTCTCTTAGCTTTTGCTTGTCTGTAAACGTTTTGACCTCTCCATCGAATCTGAATGAGATCCTTGCTGGGTAGAGTAATCTTGGTTGTAGGTTTTTCTCTTTCATCACTTTAAGTATATCCTGCCACTCCCTTCTGGCCTGCAGAGTTTCTGCTGAAAAATCAGCTGATAACCTATGGGGATTCCTTTGTATGTTATTTTTTGTTTTTCCCTTGCTGCTTTTAATATTTTTTCTTTGAATTTAATTTTTGTTAGTTTGATTAATATGTGTCTTGGTGTGTTTTTCCTAGAGTTTATCCTGCATGTGACTCTCTGTGCTTCCTGGATTTGGGTGACATTTCCTTTCCCATGTTAGGGAAGTTTTCAACTATAATGTCTTCAAATATTTTCTCAGACCCTTTCTTTTTCTCTTCTTCTTCTGGGACCCCTATAATTCGAATGTTGGTGCATCTAGTGTTGTCCCAGAGGTCTCTGAGATTGTCTTCAGTTCTTTTCATTCTTTTTTCTTTATTCTACTCCTCAGCAGTTATTTCCACCATTTTGTCTTCCAGCTTACTTATTCATTCTTCTGCCTCAGGTTTTCTGTTATTGATTCCTTCTAGCGTATTTTTCATTTCAGTTATTGTGTTCATCTTTGTTTGTTCTTTAGTTCTTCTAGATCTTTGTTAAACATTTCTTGTATTTTCTCAATCCATGCCTCCATTCTATGTCTTGAGATTCTGAATCATCTTTACGATCATTACTCTGAATTCTTTTTCAGTTTGATTGCCTATTTCCTCTTCATTTATTTGGTCTTGTAGGTTTTCACCTTGCTCCTTCATGTGTGACTTATTTTTTTGCCATCTCATTTTTTTTTTTTTCTTATGAGTGGGATTGTGTTCCTGTTTTACTGGTTGTTTGGCCTGAGGCTTCCAGCATTGGAGTTTGTACGCTATTTTGTAGAGCTGGGTCTCAGTGCTGATATGAGGAACTCCGTGAGACCTCACTCCAATGAATATTCCCTGGGGTCTGAGGTTCTCTGTTAGAGTGGTTCAGACTTGGAACTCCCACTGCATGAGCTTCATCCTGACCCTGGGCTCGTGAATGAAGATCCTGCAAGCCCCATGGAGCAGCCAAAAAAAAAAAAAGAACAATAACAAAGTAAAAAATAAAATTAGAGTAGGAAACTAATAGATATGTTAGAAAGAATATAAAAATAAAAATATAGATGAATCAACAACCAGAACATACACCAGTACCAAAATAGTAAAAAAGAGGAGGGAAAAAAAAAAAGTGGGAGGGAAAGTCTTTGGCTGTCGTGGGTGGAGCCTTAGCAAAGGTGATGTTTGGGCAGTGGGTGGGGCCAATACTCAGGACCCACAGGGCTGGAAAGTACCCTAGGGGCTGTGGGGGGTGGAGCTTAGTCTCAAGCAACAAAAAGGGCCCAGGCATGCCCCCCACCCCTGGTCTCAGAGGGCAGGGGACCTCACCTGGCAGTCTAGTAGGCTCCCATTCCCACGTTGGAGGGGAAATCACCCTCTGCTCTTCTCCTGCTCCTCCCAGAGGGCCCCTCCCACCTGCCTCTTCTGTTCTCCCCTCAGCCTCCTTCCTATGCCCCCAAAGACCCATGCGACCTGGAGGGGGCTCTGGAGGGCAGGGGACTGGCCTGGGAGCTCAGCAGCCTCCTTGGACCTGAGTGGGTGAGTCAAACGCCCTCGCTCCTTTCCCATTTCCTGGAGGGCCCTTGCTGCAGGCCTCTCCCATCTGCGTCTCCTGATCTCCCTGGCCTCCCTCCTATGCCCCCAGGACCCACACAGCATGGATGGGGCTTGGAGGGGAGGTATTGGCTTGGGAGCTCAGCAGGCTCCCTGCCCAAGTTGGCCATGCAATCATCCTCAGCTCCTCTCCCGCTCTTC
>NW_006799310.1:611134-617181 GCF_000442215.2 Lipotes vexillifer
GCTCTTCCCAGCGAGTTCCTTCCACCTGCCTCTCCTGATCTCCCCAACCTCAAGGGCATCAATCCTGTCTGACCTCCACCTCTCCTCCCCACTCAGTCCCCCTAAGTCCTACCGGTTCACCTTGGGGTTCCTCACATCTCCTTGGGCATGAGAGTCCCCTACCAGTGGTGGTAGGCACCCTAGCTGTGGGGAGAAGCTAACTCTGCGTTTTCCCACACTGCCATCTTGACTCTGCCTCTAGGCCATTATTTCTTGAAATACTTTTTTTGCTATTGAACTCTTCTTTCTCTCCTGGGACCCTAATAGCATTAAGGTTATTTTGATTTTGTCTCATAGATTTCTGTTGCTATATTCACTTAATGTTAAGCAACAACAACAGCAAAAACAGTATAAAAGCAAAAACAGAAATCAACCAAACAAAAAACACTCTCTGTTTTTCAGATTGGATCATTTCAATTGATCTGTCTTCAAGCTCACTGACTCTTTCCTCTGTTATCTCCATTCTGCTACTGAGCCCATTCTAATGAGTTATTAAATTTCAGTTATTATGCTTTCCAGTTCTAAAATTTCCACTTTGTTCTTTTTTTATATCTTTTATTTAGTTGCTGCCACTTTCTATTTTTTTATTTGTTTCAAGAGTGTTTGCCCTTGTTTTATGGAGTATTTTTATAATAGCTTTTTAAATGTCTTTTTCAGATAATTCCAACATCGTTGTCATCCTGGCATTGGTATCTGTTGATTTCATTTTTCGTACATAAGTTGAAGTTTCCCTGGTTTTTCTTATGCCAAATAATTTCAGATTATATCTTGAACATTTGAATATGGTAAGTACTATGAATTTTAAATACCAGGGAGAATGTCAATTTTTTTAAAAAGCAGGCAATTGTCACAGTTGGGTTTAGACTGTCAGTTTTGACTAGCCTTCTTTGGAGAGATTTCAAAGACTTTGTAGTGTATTTAGATTTATCTCATGTGCGTACCACCCAGAGGCAGTCTGTGACTTGGGTGATGGTGTATTTCTTAGAATTATTCACTGTCACTGTGGTACTTCAAACTCTGGTCTTCTTTCTCAATTTGCCTGCTACTACTTAATTTTCAGAGTCCTCAAATACTTCATGCATTCTGTCCAGGTTTGGTAGCATTAAGTGGGAGAGAGAGGCTGGGGTGTGCTTATTCCATCTCACCCAGGTTTAGATTCTCATACATGCTTTAATTCTTGAAAGCTTTTCACTCTTATTTGCTTAAATATTTCCAATAACACTATCTACTTCCATTCTCTCTAGTCTCTTATTTTACATCTCTAAGTAATTGTGTTTGGATCTCTTAATTGTAACACTGTTCACATCTTCCATCTTTGTATCATTCTTGCCATATTTTCAATAATATCTTCAGATATCATTTTTTATTCCCAGGTTTTTTTGTTCTCTAATTTTCAGCTCTATTTTATCTGCTGCTTTTTCTTTTTTCTTTTTTTTTTTAACATCTTTATTGGAGTATAATTGCTTTACAATGGTGTGTTAGTTTCTGCTTTATAACAAAGTGAATCAGTTATACATATACATATGTTCCCATATCTCTTCCCTCTTGCGTCTCCCTCCCTCCCACCCTCCCTATCCCACCCCTCTAGGTGGTCACAAAATACTGAGCTGATCTCCCTGTGCTATGCGGCTGCTTCCCACTTGCTATCTATTTTACATTTGGTAGTGTATGTGTGTCCATGCCACTCTCTCGCTTTGTCACAGCTTACCCTTCTCCCTCCCCATATCCTCAAGTCCATTATCTAGTAGGTCTGTGTCTTTATTCCTGTCTTACCCCTAGGTTCTTCATGACATTTTTTTTTTCTTAAATTCCATATATATGTGTTAGCATACGGTATTTGTCTTTCTCTTTCTGACTTACTTCACTCTGTATGACAGACTCTAGGTCCATCCACTTCATTACAAATAGCTCAATTTTGTTTCTTTTTATTGCTGAGTAATATTCCATTATATATATGTGCCACATCTTCTTTATCCATTCATCCAATGATGGACACTTAGGTTGTTTCTATCTCTGGGCTATTGTAAATAGAGCTGCAATGAACATTTTCGTACATGACTCTTTTTGAATTATGGTTTTCTCAGGGTATATGCCCAGTAGTGGGATTGCTGAGTCATATGGTAGTTCTATTTGTAGTTTTTTAAGGAACCTCCATACTGTTCTCCATAGTGGCTGTACCAATTCACATTCCTACCTATCTGCTGCTTTTTCTAGCCAGTGTTTAAAAAATTTTTTTTAAAAATATGCTTTTGTGTCTAGAAGTTCTATTTGGTTTCCTTTGAAATCTGCCTAATATTTCCTCATACACTTCTGTTCCTTCATTATTTTTTTCTATTCCTTAAAAAACTCCAATCATTTAAAATATATTTTTAAATACTTTTTGATCATGTTTCTCTGATATTCTGAGTTCATGAGCTTCTAATTCTCTTTTTTTTTTTGTATGTTTGTCTCCTGACTCATTTTCATGGTATTTTACTTCAATGCAATTTATTATTGCTATTGATATTATTGTTATTATTTAATTGTGATTATATCTTCATCAGAATTTTTTCTCTTATATGCTAGAAGTTGTGGAAGCTCCCTTAATGGAATTTTTACATTTGCTTCTTCAGGAGACTCTAGGGGTTTATTCTAATTTCTGATTTTATAACTTCTTATACCAGTGCAGATGTAATTTTGGACCATGTGCTTATAAGTGCCAAGGCTTGAGATTTGACATTTATTACAGGTGACTTTGTTTTCCACCTATGGTCATGCGCAGCTGGCAAGCATTCTTGTCAATTCTTGGGCCAATTTGTGCAAAATATATGTGTAATATAATCATTCATATCTCTCTATTTTTATTGGAGGGATCAGTAACATCTTCACATCTTCTGGCTTTGGCCATAATTTATTGTTTCCAGTTCTTGTGTGGATGGTAAAATCCTACCCCATTGTCTTAAGGCCCCTACTGTGTCCGAAACCCTGTGTCCTACCCTCTCCCAATCATTGCATGAGTTACTCTTTTTTCTGCCAATTTTCAGCTATCTCTGTTTTCCCCTAGCATCTGGAAATATTTTTCTTTCATTTTTTATTTAAAGTTCATCTATGAATAAAAAAATCTTGAAAATTTTATTTAGCTTTGTGATGTATTTATGAATAGAAGAGGATTCTTTCAGGGTCAGTAGAGTCTACCATTTTGACTGAACTTTACGTGGTTAGTATTTATATTAGTTTTCTGTGAATGCTGAAACGAATTACCACAAATTTAGTATTAAAACAACAGAAATTTATTATCTTACAGTTCTGTAGTTCAGAAGTCTAAAACAGATTTCACTGGGCTAAAATCAAGGTATTGGCAAGCTTGTATTCCTTTATGTGTGTGTGTGTGTGTGTGTGTGTGTGTGTGTTGGGGGAGAGAGCATTATTATGCCTATCACAATGATTGAAAGCAAAAATTTTAACATTGTATAAAGGATGTGTTTAATACATGAGACAATCACAACTTAACAGGGTGAGGATAAAGGGACCAATATGGTGGTAAAATTTCTACGTTCCAATTCAAGAAGTAACACATGGACTTTAGAGTAGATGGTGAAAAGTATGTATATAGTATTCCCTACAACAGCAATTTAAAAAGCTACACAAAATGGAGCTTCCCTGGTGGCACAGTGGTTGAGAGTCCGCCTGCCGATGCAGGGAATGCGGGTTCGTGCCCCGGTCCGGGAGAGTCCCACATGCCGTGGAGCGGCTGGGCCCATGAGCCATGGCCGCTGAGCCTGCGCGTCCGGAGGCAGTGAGAGGCCCGCTTACCGCAAAAAAAAGAAAAAAGCTACACCAAATGATATAAGACATATAGATAAAATGGAATATTAAAAATACTAGCATTTAGTGGATAAAGACCAGGGATGCTTTTAATCATCCTACAAGGCACAGGACAATCCTAACAAAGAGCTATCCAACCTTAAAATGTCAATAGCTCTAAGGTTGAGAACCTCTGCCCTAAATAATACAATGATTCACCTTTATTATGATTTTCTAAAGCTTTGCATTTCCATTTTATGGAAACAGCTCTTCTCTGTACTCATATTTTAATGGTTTCCATAAATTTAATTAGGTCACATATTTACCATAGCAGGTTCAACTGGATTAATTCTGGATACAAAATACCACTCTTCTGGAGGGAGCATAAGCTCGTGTGACAAGTTTACTAACCCCCAGCTTTGAGCATGTCCTAGGTGAGAGTCAGAGATTGGCAAGTACCCCTGATTCTATGATTTGGTTGAGTGCAAGTAGGTTAGGAGAACTTCTATATGTAAATATGTGTGCATATGTATATTTACTTTTCCCTCTCATTTTATGTTTCAATTTTTAATGTAACTTTTGTAGATACTTATTACAATTCATTATTTTGGTTGTACTGCTATAGAAAGATTTTTAATTTCATGGTGAATAATTTCCTTTGAATTAATTCAATTCAATTACATTAATTTCATTTTGTGTAGTTTTGCAAATTTACAAAGTTACATAAAACAATATTTCATCACATATATGTACTGGAATATTTCTCAAAGTTTACAAAATTACAGATAGAATCAAATGGAAAAACTGACAAGGAGAGATCATTAAAACTTAATTTGGAAAAGCTTCCAGATTCTGATTTTTTTCCCTTAAACATTCCAAGGACAGAGCTAAATATGTTACCCTCATCCCATTATAGTATAATATAGTACATATTGCTCTACTGGAGCCTCAGACTCTACCCAGTAGGTATTTTGGTAACTAGCTGTGTAGGATCCTTTTGGAGAATTCAGAATCTACTTGTTTGGATGGAAAGTTAAGAAACTCAGTTGATCTTTGTACAGATTAACAATTTAATCGCTTTTGAAACTTACTTTTTCAGTATGGGACTTCAATGTCATTATTCAAAATTTACCTCAAAATTTAAGGGCTATAGAATACTATATGCTGTTAACCTCAAGTATACTTTTGCCTGCTGAGAATTAGATCTCAAATGACCTCACTGCTATGGTTTCAGTGCATATGGTGAAGGGTGGGTAGAGCCTGCATGAGTGTGGTCAACGATGGGGTGGCTCTTCTCTCTTGCCCAGGCTCTGTAGTCGTCTTCTGCTCGTTTCTCCGCCCCTCGACCCCATCGCCCGTGTGTGTCATTATCTATCGATCATCTATCTATCTATCTATCTATCTATCTATCTATCAATCTATCTATCATCATCTTTTATCTCTTCTTTTCGGGATGGGCAGGCACGCTGACTCTGTTGGCCTTGCCTCCTGCTGTCCTGGAGAACCAGAGCCCGGGTCTGGGCGCTGTGTTTGGCAGGGGGCGCGCGAGGTCCCGGAGCTGTCCAGCAGTTCCTGGCTAAGTTCTCCACTGCGCTCTCCGCACTGGGGAAGCTCTCCAGCGCCCCGCCCCGGCTAGGGAACCTCTCCCGCAGAGCTCCCAGGGCTTCCCAGGCTCGCCACCCGTCTCCGTCAGTTTCTCTCTACTTCCAGCCCCACCACGGGAGTCTAGCTTGCCTTAGCAGTCTTCCTCCGCAGCCCCCCGAGAGGGAGTCCCCTCTCTAGTCCCCGAGGTTGCGCGACTGTATGCGGGCTTCCCGCCTTTGCCTAAAGGGCGGGCGAGTGCGTCTCCTTCTAGCCTCGCCTTCTGCGATTGGGTGATCCTTTCTCTCTCAGTCTTTCTAGACAGGCGCCCGAAATCTCGGGGTGAGAGCAAAGACGGCCCATCAACTTAGCACCTTGAAATAGAATCTTTCGATCCCGAAGGAGGTTGGCGTTGCCGGGGTCGGCGAGAGAGGAAGAAGGAGGGCGGAGGCTGCAACGGCTCCGGGGCTCGCTAGACGGGGCTTGGAGACCGAGGAGCCCGTGCGGGAAAGGGACACGGGGCGCGGGGCCTCGCCCTCGGGCTCCCTCCCTTCTTCCTCTCTCCCCGCCTCCCGGCCCGCCCCTCCCTCTCCGAGGAGCCGTCTCTCCTCCGCGTGTCTCCGAGCGCTCTCTCCATTGTCTAT
>NW_006799310.1:617456-628334 GCF_000442215.2 Lipotes vexillifer
CCGCCCCAGCCCCGGCTTTCTTGGGGCGGCTTTCCTTCCTCCGGGTGTGAGTGCCTTCGGCTGCTTTGATTCGGCTCCGGAGCTAATTCCCCGGCGGAGCAGCCCCCGGCGAGTCCGACCCCTCCCTCAGGGCCGCCTCCCAGCCCGCGCCCCGCCGCCTGGGTCTGCGTGTGGGAATGATGTGCGCGTTGGAGGGTCTAAGTTCTTCACGCGCCCGGGGGGTCCTCCCTTTTTTTTCTTAGGCAACCAAATCGTACTCCTCTTACTAATCAGTAAATCCAAGGCAGCGGCAGGAAAGACAAACGCTATTTTTCCCGCTTGATTCCAAGAACCTCTTCGATTTTTATTTTTAAAGAGGGAGACGATGGACTGAGCAGATCCACACCATGGAGTCTCGGGTCTTACTGAGAACATTCTGTTTGCTCTTCGGTCTCGGAGCAGGTGAGTGGCCTCAGAGCTGGGGCGGGAGAAGGGATGGCCCCCGCCTCTGGGCAGCCCGAGCTGCCTGGGGACGCCTCGCTCTTCCTCCACCTGAAGTAGGTCTGGAGTGGGAAGCTTGGAGTAGGTGGTGGGTTTGGATTCGGATTTTTTTCTGTGCTTGTCTTGGGGACAGCAGGGCGGGTCACACCCCTAGTCCAGGGTCTGAGGGCCAAGGGGAACTTTGCACCGAGAGGGGTTTAAAGTAGGTCATGGAAATGGGGCTGGGTGCTCTGCTCTTTAAAGCTTGATTGCTGATCTCAGGTAAGGCAGCGGAGGGAGTCGCCTCTTGTCAGTTTCCAATATTGTCTCTAAGACGCGGTTCTTTGCTGCCTTGGAGGAAGAGACATATTTTGATGGAGGTTTCTCTTTCTTTCCTCCTCCCTCCCCCACTCCCACCAGTCTGGGGTCTTGGTGTGGACCCCTCCCAACAGATTGACGTCTTAACGGAGTTAGGACTTGGGGAGTCCACGACCGGAGTGCGCCAGGTCCCCGGGCTACATAATGGGACGAAAGCCTTTCTTTTTCAAGGTAAGAGGCGCGTGCTCAGTCCCCAGTGTGGTTTCAGTTCGGATAATCCCGGGAGGAGCTGGCCTGACCGCTCTTCCTAACTTCTGTTTTGCCTCATGGATGACATCTGAGCTGAGATGTGGAGGGGTCAGTGTGAAATACACACACCTTCCATCTCTTTTTAAGTGGCTTGGTTTCTCTCTTCCCCCGCCCCCTCCTCTTTCTTACTTTGTACTCTTGCCAGTTCTAATGGATAGTCCCTTAATTACTGTACAGAAACTCCGATGGCAGATGGTTGATTTTGGAGTCTGGGTAACAATGAATTATAACACAAACGCCTCATTTGAGTGAAATTGATTTAGGTAGGGAATAGGGTAGCTTAATCTTAGTTAAGACACTGCTCTCTGAAAGTTTCAAGTACAGTGGTGCCCAGTTGCAGAGGAATTTCTTTATGGGGGTAGCTTTGTGGAGAAATTAATATCTTTCAATAGTTTTAACTACTGTATGTCACAAACACACTATATTTGAGACAAGGTTCCTCGCTGAAAGATAATGATTCTTCTCCATCAATGACAGGAGAAAGGAAATAATATTCTCTTAAAAATTATTTTGAAAATATTTCAAATAAATGTTAATTCAAAAGTATACTTTGTCTCACCATTAATCGTGTACTTAGGATTTTTAAACTTTGAAGTCAGTGGACTTTGGCTCTGCACAAGTGTCTACATTTAAATTTATTTAGGTGTGTTATGTAGTCAAAGCAAATTCCAATGCATCGACCCTTCAGCTTTGACTTACCAACCTTTTTGAAGACTGCTTGGTTTGTGGGAAGGTGCTGTAGCATGAGCTTCTAAAAGGTAGCTAAACACATACAGAAAGACTAGTTTCACATATGGTAAAGTACACATGAAGGCAAAAGAGAAATGGAATTTGGTTTAACATATTTGATGGACTGACTAAGGCATCTTCTCCCCACCTCACCCAGTTTTTCTTTTGTGATTTCGGTGCTGTGGCTTCAAAAAAAGTGCAACTCATAATTACTAAAGAGTTGGATATGCAAAATAAAACCACTTCAGCAAATTTGCCACCAAGAAATAGGCATAAAATAAAACTTGAGTGTTTCTGTAGTGGTGTTGTTGCGTGGTATAGCCAGTATGTGTCACCACGGACAGTAACACCAAAGCTTACAGTTGGAAAAGGAGGAAATTGACATGTGTTGCATTTATTTAAAGCAAGTTTACTCTTACAATAAGTTAAATGCAATTTTCTGTTTTAATTATGGTGAGCCCACTAAATGCTTTTATTGTGAGGGATATTCGTGATAATATTTTATTTACTTAAAGTTCTTTTCTTTTGGTGGGGAGTGAGGGTGTGATTTGGATATTGACTCCTTTAAAAACAATGACCAAATCTAATAAAAGATATAAGACTTAGGCTGTCAGCAAAATTCACAGAGCAGAATAAGTGTCATTAGAGTTAAGCTTCTGTTTTTCTCCTTTTTTTTCAATCTCTGATTTTTCAATCCCTGTGAGCTGGAAACAAAATTACTTCACGGCTGCCAATTTGATTAAGTGGAAAGCTTTACAGAAGCTAAAGCTCCTGATAAACAAATGGCGTTGAAGTGCCCTTAAAATTTCCAAAGGTCCTTTAAATTATATTGGTGTTCTTGTCTTTCTCTGAAGACCGTCTGAGCTGTCACAAATAGAAACCTTCAGGACTGTGCATTTTATGTTCTGATGCTAGACAATTTCTAGGAAATAGTCTCAAGGCACCAATATCTTCTCCTGGTTAAATTTTTATAAGAAATGTTTAGTATTCATTTTTATTTAAATTGCCAGTTCTTCAAGGTAGGCATTGTGTTGTGAATGAATTGGCCATACTTACTACATATCAGGGCACACTGATGAATTGTTTTGTTTCCTTGTTGGTACCAAGCACAATATTTAGACAGAGTAAATGCCTGACAAAGATAGTTTACGAGATTTGGAGGTGTAAAGTTTTATTTCTTGCCAAATTATGCACCTTATTTCATATAGCCAATCAATCGGCAAGTATTTGCTACCTGCTGTGTTCTCAGTAGGCATGTATTACTGATGTGTTTATTATGCTCTAATGATTTCTCTTATTCTCAGATTTAGATTATAAAATTGACAACAGGTAGACCTTTGGCCCTGCTTGATAGTTTTGCATTACCTCTGAAAGGTCTTTTCTCTGCTATTAGAATGTGGAAACTGTTTTTAAGAAGTCAGTTCTGGGCTTCGCTGGGATTACATGGATTTTAGAGAGACAAAAGCTCTCAGCCTCTGAAGATTTTATGGATTCGCTTTATAGTGAATTGAGGGTGCGGCGGATATTTTTGTATAGTCTTCAAAATGGCATAGCAGGAATAGTAACACATTACAAATCTGTGAAGCGCTCTCAGATTTCACATAAACCTATCAGATAAGTTACTTTGTGCTATCAGGTATGTTCCAAATAGATGGAAGAGCTTTTTGAACCATCAAATCTCTCTATCTTCTTTTGTCTCTTATCTTTAAATTAAAGAAATCTCAACATACAATTTCCCAATGATTTTTGCTCATTTAATATTGCTTCTCCATTTAGCTAGTTCATTCTTCTCTTTATTGTTTTTTTAATATGCTTATAATTCAGTACTTTTAGAAACTAAATAGTTTTTGTAAATTATTGTGCACTAAGAATCTACTATTACTTAATAACTATTATATTTATTACATATGTATAATAAAAGCAAGTAGAAATGTATTTCAAAGTCATACCTGATTTTTGTCATATATAGCATCACTAAAATTGCTTTGTTGTTGAAATTTGGTTTATAGTTGCTTTGGGAATTGAAGTAATAAGATGCTAAATTAGATCATCTTTTGATACATGTGGCTTTTGATCTGTGCCAATTATACTTTTCAAAAGAAAAAAGTGACCAGACAACAGCTTGGAATCTATATCAAGATCTTCCATGTATTTCTAGCTACAGTCTGACTGATAGACACAAAAATACACTTATGATTTTATAAAATAGAGGACCAGGTTCTGACAGTCAAAAGACCTATGAAAGGTGGTAAAGAATTCTGAAATGTTAAGGGCTAGTGCAATTATAAATAGAATTCTACCAACTTTGTTTAAAATCTAGGGAATATTCTTCAAGATAATGATTATAATAATCTTTCCTCTTTGTACATGAGACACCAAGAATGAGAGAATACAGAAGCATAGTTCTAGGACTTTCTAACATGATTTTTAGATCTTTGGTTTTAGCATTTTTTCTGGCCAGGTTCCCAAACTAGATAGTTTCCTCTGTTGGTTTGATAAAGTTTCTTCTAAGGTGTTCACAGATTTTATAATGTCACTAATCCCCACGAGAGAAGTAGATAAAATCAAAGCATTTTTTTTCCCCGAGCTGGTCATTGGGAAATAAATATTTAGTAATTATTTTTAAAGAACTTTAAGATTTTAAAGGAGAAAAAAATGTTCACAAGTCTACCTTATGCCAGTATTTGAAAACAGGAATGAAATTGGGCATTTGGTGGTGAGTCATTGACTTGACTAGGCAACGGTAACTGCATTAAGGAAAGTGAGGTGGCAGTGAGTACTTTTCTTCAGTATGAAGATCAGAGAGTATCTGTGGACTTAGAGACAATGGTCATTTTGATGCCGCATTAGAGTAGAATAACACAGTGACTGTGGGCTTTGAAGAGATGGGCTTTGAAACCAGTTAGACCCAAGTGGAATTTCATTAGTTGTGTTTCTATGGTGAAGTTATTTAATTTCTATGAGCTTCAGTACCCTAAATTATAAAATTAATGTTATGAAGAATTTTTTTGTGCACCTATTCTGCTGGGTGTTAGGCCTATAACAAATGAAGTTAGAACTTTACTTTCATAGTGCCTTAAAAATAGTCATTAAACAAGCAGTTACACAGATAATAATTTAATCACTATTAAGATAAATGATATGAAGAGAAACTAAGGATGTAATGGGAATCTACATTCTTGTTTAGGGAGTCACAGGATCAAGGAAACTGTCTTTGAAGGAGAGTCATTTAAGCTGATAGCCAAAGGATAAATAAGAGTAGTCTGGGGAAGAGGAGCTGTGGGGATTCAGAAAGGAAGAGTAACACAGGCAAAGGAAATAGCATGAGCAAAGATCCTGACCTGAAATGAGCATGGTGCACTTGAGAAAATGGAAGAAATCCAGAGTAGTGGAAATGTTAGGGTTATGATATTAGATGAAGCAAACAAAGAAAGCACGGATCAGTTTACACAGTAGATCATATTTATACAGAAGAATTGAAAATTTATCATTATTCAAGATATACTGTGGTGGGCAGAATAATAGTCCCTCAAAGATGTTCACGTCCTAAGCCCAGGAACGGAGAATATGTTTTGTTACATGTCAAGGGGGAATTAAGGTTGCAAATCTTCGATGATCTGGGTAGGCCTCATGTAATCACAAAGGTCCTTTAAATCTGGAAGAGGGATATAGAAGAGTCAATGTCAGAGTGATGCAAAGAAGAATGACTAGACCTGCCATTGCTGGCTTTGAAGATGAAAGTGGGCCACGGCCAAAGAATGTGGGCAGTCTCCAGAATTTAGAAAAGCAAGAAAACAGATTTTCATTTAGTATGTCCAGAAGGAACACAGCACAGCTGACACCTTGATTTTAGCCCAGTGAGATACAATTTGAACTTCTGACCTCCAGAGATGTGAGATAATAAATTTGTGTTGATTTAAGCCAGTATGTGTGTGGTGATTTGTTACAGCAGCAACAGGAAACTAATACAGATTTTGATTCATGGAAGTGGGGATGCTGTAAGAAATACCTAAAACTGTGGCAGTGGCTGTGAAATTGGGCAATAGGCATAAGCTGGAAGAATTTTGAGGAACATGATAAAAAAGGCTAGATTGCCTTGAAAAGACTGTTAGTAGAAATATGGACATTGGCGATTCTACTAGTGAAGATTCAGAAGAAGATGGAACATGGTAAACAAAATCCAAATCACCTTTGAGAATACCTAAACTGTCATGAACAGACTATTTGTAGAAATATGGACATTAAAGGAAATGCTAGTGAGGGCTCAGATAGAAATCAGGAACACGTTATTGGAAACTAGAGGAAAGGATATCCTTGTTATATAGTGGCAGAAAGCTTAGCTGAATTCTGCCCTGAAGTTATGTAGAAAGCAAGACTTGTAAACATGAGTTTATATGTGTAGCTGAGGTGATATATATGCAGTTTTAAAGGTGCAGCCTGGCTTTTTCTTGCTGCTTATAGTAAAATGTGAAAGGAGAGAGATAGATTGAGAGAAGAACTCTTAGGCAAAAAAGGAACCAGCACTTGGTATTTGAGAAATTCTTAACATATCCAGATTGCAAAATGTGCTAAAATTAGGAGATTCACTGGCAGGAAAGCCTACTCAGGAGAGAAAGCCAATAGTGTGGCCTAAAAACCTTTTGCTAGTGCCTTAGAAGTAAGGTCAGAGTATTCAGTCACATAGAGGGCACTCTGAAGAAATTGAACGTGTGACTCATGTATTCCCTCAGACAACTCAGTGGAATCCTGTAATAGAGATGGATTTATCCAGGAAATATTTGTGGAGGAACCTGTTGTTTAATGGAGTAAATCTCTATGACGCATGTGGGAGACCCACAAGGTTCTTGAGAAAACCATAACAGCAATAACACTCCTGGCTTAACCTGAAAGGGCAAGTGAGAAGATGTAATGAAAGAAGGTTGTTGGGTCCCCAAAATTCTACAAGCAAGAAATAGGCTGCTTAAACTACTCAGCTGCAAACATGTGCCACCTTTCATGGGCAGAACTGAGAGCCCAGAAGAGAGAGCTTAGAGCCTAGAGGGTGGAGCCAAGAATCATAGAGGATTATTCGCAGATCTTAAAACCAAATGCAGTTTACCTGGCTGGATTTCAAAATTGCATGGACCTGGTGTCTAATTTAACTTCCATTTTCTCCCTTTTTGAATGTGGATGTCTATAACTGTTATACTATTTCTATCCCACCATTTTATTTGGGGAGCAGTTGACTTGTTTCTTGAGTTTTACAGGTTCACAGATGAGAGAAATTGTGTCCCAGGATGGATAATACCCAAAGTCTTTTTTTTTTTTTTTTTTTGATACGCGGGCCTCTCACTGTTGTGGTCTCTCCCGTTGTGGAGCACAGGCTCTGTACGCGCAGGCTCAGCGGCCATGGTTCACGGGCCCAGTGGCTCCGCGGCATCTGGGATCTTCCTGGACCGGGGCACGAACCCGTGTCCCCTGCATTGGCAGGCGGACTCTCAACCACTGCGCCACCAGGGAAGCCCCCAAAGTCTCATTTATACCTGATTTAGATGATGAGATTTAGGGCTTTTGAATTGATAAGATTTAGACCAGATTTTAAACTTTGGGTTGATATTCTAATGGGTTGAGACTTTGGGGGACTTTGGGATAGAGTAAATGTGTTTTGCCTGTGGGATGGTTATAAATCTTTCTGAAGGACAGATTATGGTAGGCTGGATAATGGTCCTCCAACTGTCCACATACTAAATCCTAAGAACCTGTAAATATGTTATGTTACGGGGTAAGGGGGGATTAAAGTTGCTGAAGGAATTAAGGTTGCTAATCAGGGACTTTAAAATATGGAGATTATTTGGGATTATTTGGGTGGACTTCATGGAATCACTCGGGGGGTGCCCACAGGGCCATGTACCCAGGGCCACGGCCACGGCACTCCTTTAATTATGGAGGAGGGAGGTGGAAGAGTCAGTGTCAGTGTAAATGTAACATGAGAAAGACTTGATTGGTCCTTGCTGACTTTGCACTTGGAAGGTGGTCTTGAGCCAAGGAATGTGGGCAGCTTCTAGAAGCTATAAAAAGTGAGGAAATGGTTTTTCCCCTAGAGCCTCCAGGAGGAGCTCAGCTTCACAGACACCTTGAGTTTAGCCCAGTGGGATTCATTTTGGACTTCTGAACCTCTAGAACTGCGAGATAATAAATTTGCATTGATTTAGCCATTAAGTTTGTGGTGATTTGCTACAGCAGTGATAGGAAACTGCTGTATATGTTAAACGTTAATGTTCATTTATTTTGTAACTGAATTAAACTTTCTTTTGAGCCCCCCTACTATGCATGAGAATAAATTTGTTCAGTGGTTGGAAACTTGAATTAGCCAGTTAAAGTTATCTTAGTCATTGGGACTTAAAAGTTTTTTAAGTGTAAATTCAGAGTCTTCATACTAAATGATGAGTCTTTAAGGGATTCTCTCCATCATTTTGAGGACAAACAGAGTAAAATCAAGTTGTGGGTTTTTTCAATCGTGATTATTTTTCAAAAATGCACCCTTTCTTCCCCCAAAAGGTTCGTCCAGAGGTTGAGGGGGAAAATTAGAAAGCATGCATATTTTGGAAATAGAATGGATAGCGCTTAGCATGGTGTTTGGCACCCAGTCAGTATGGTAGTCAGAACTATGGACAGGGGCAAGGATTACTAGAATTCTCTATCAAAAGTGCCAGGGGTGGGCTTCCCTGGTGGCGCAGTGGTTGAGAGCCCGCCTGCCGATGCAGGGGACACGGGTTCCTGCCCCAGTCCGGGAAGATCCCACATGCCGCAGAGCGGCTGGGCCCGTGAGCCATGGCCGCTGTGCCTGCACATCCGGAGCCTGTGCACCGCAACGGGAGAGGCCACAACAGTGAGAGGCCTGTGTACCGCAAAAAAAAAAAAAAAAAAAAAAAAAAAAGTGCCAGGGTTATCTGTAGGATGCCAACTAGGTTTGATTTGGGAGAAGCTGGAGCAGTCTTGACAGGCTCTGACTGGTGAATGATCTCAAATGTCATGGCTAAAGTGCACTCTGGATAATAACTGAAGTGAAGGGCCTTTCTGTGGCTTTATTCCATCTCCCACTAGCTCATTCACCTCATGCTGGTCCCAGACCCCGTTCTTGAAGACACCTATCCTTTTCTGAGTTCTTGTTATTATCTGTCCATAATTCAGATAATTATTGTCCATATGCTAACTGGTAACTTTGGTATTAGATATTAAGGCCTTATGGTGTGATGTCTCCTGTTGATTTTACTTTAATTCAATTTAACAAATATTTATTGCACTGCTATTATGTATAAGGATAGGACATACCGTATAATGGAGGAAAGAAGATGTCTACATAAGTTATTACAGGAGGTAAAGCAGGAACCAAAGTTTAATTGTAAATAGTGAAAAAGTAAATTTGGGGCTTTATGTTAAAGAAGCTAGAAACTATGACAATCATTTGTCCTAGTCTACATTTGACAAAATGTAGGAAATCATTTAACTATTAGTCAGTTATACGAACAAGTAAATAAAATCAAGTGTTGGGGTTTTCTGTTTGCTTATTTTTGCGAAAATATCTGAGGACTGTCTCTTAAACTTTTAATAAGAAATCATTTATTTTGAGGTATTTATCATTTTGGTCAAATTTTTATTTTTCATGTTAAAAATTTATCTACCTATATAAGATCATCACAAGTTAGTGCCTTTGTGTGTCATTTGGGCATTCCTCTTACATTCTTTTTATCAATTTTATGAAACTTTTCATCTTTTGCTAGTCTTAGTTTAGAATTGACATTGAAGAGAGATGCCAGTCATGTGGAGACTCATTTTTTAGGGGATAATTTTTGTTATGGTAACTTTTGCTTCACATTTGTTGAAACTCAGATATAAACCACTGTAATTAAGAAGAATTAGGGAGAGAATAGATGGGAAGAAAAGTGGAGCACAGCTCTTCCCTTTCCCATTAGGGCTGCTGCCAGGAACTGGACACGGGCCCTTGGACAAGTATTTGCTGAGTTGTTCTTGATGGCAACCCTCCTGACAGTCTTCATTCTGGGGAAGGGATGGGGAACCCAGACAACCAGGTGTCTCTCCCTTCAAAGAGATTTAGAATGAGGACAACAAGCCAGTGCTTGGAAGGTCACACTCTACCTGTCTAGACAAAGGGAAGAAATGATGGAGACAATTCCAAGTTCAAATTGATGTGCAGTAGTAATTAGGAACATGGACTCCAGAGCTAGGTATCTTGGGTTCAAATTTTGGTTCCTTTGTTCACTAGTGCGAACTTGAATTTGTTGTTTAACGTGTCTCTGCTTCAACTGAGATAATGACAGTACTATTTCTTAGAGTTGATGTGAAGACTGTATGAATAAAACTGTGTATGGCATTTACTAAACATTCAGTACACGTTAAATATTGTTTTTATTTGGAATTAGCTTAGCAGCAGATCAAGCTCCCTTGGATTGTTTTAGGGGCTCCCTGGTAGAAATGCTGGATTTTGTGGAGGAGCTAACCTAAGGTGACTTTCATGTGATGCAGGGATGAAGGTGAAGGTAGAGTGGAGTGGGGGAGAAACTGGCCCTGAAGCATCTCCTCAAGCATTTTTGTTGTTTGGGCTTTACTTGGGAGAAGAGGATATGCGGTTTTGGGTAGAGAGAAATGAGAACAAATGGTCAGTTTGGAGAGGAAGGGGTAAAATCTGCCCTGTTGTACCACTGTTCAGAAGTTGGGGGGGGGCATAGAGAAAACCAGCAAAAGAAGATTCAGAACATAGTTCCTCTATAGTCACCCCAACACACATTACTTTTTAAGTGTATTAAAGGTTTAGCTTAGATTTTGAGTCATGTATTGTGGGGAGAAGTGTTAGAAGTTCTGAAAAACAACACAGTTGTTTTCCTTGCCTCTGTCTGGGCCACCTTGGCTTTCCTTGACAAGGTACCAGCTTAGTCTGTTGGTGGGAGCTGGTGGTAGAGGACAAGAGTCCAGGGAACCTTGAATGGTGGTTTAGGGGCCAGGGTAATGTTGACAGAACCTTTGGGGGTCGTCCTTTGGGTCCTTTCTGAATCAGAGTCACTTTCC
>NW_006799310.1:628661-634559 GCF_000442215.2 Lipotes vexillifer
CCTACATTTCCTGCTACATCCTTGACTTTTCTTGAATATCTTGCTGGCATGATTGTTTCTCTCTATAGTCCCTCTGCCAATTTTCATTCCAGTGGCACCTGGGACTCTGGTCTTAAGTGATTTACAGTCTTGTCTCTCTATTGAGACTGTAAGTTCCTCAGGGAAAGGATCATGCCATATACTTTTCCTGGCCACTAACTCTGTGCCAGTTCCTTCTCTGCATTGTTTTTCCTCTTTCTTTTTCCCGGTGAACTTTTACATATTATTCAGGACTCACCTAAGATACTAATCTTTCCTTGGTAGAGTTGTTGTTTCTTCTTCTGTGTTCTCTAAGCTTTCTTTACTGAAACAACCACCTCGCTGTATTATAGCTGGGGTTTTCTTTTTAACATAAAATCTCTGACCACGTTTATTTTCCTTGCTGCCACTGCCCCGATCCACACCATCGTCATCTTTTGCCTGGATTATTGCAGTAGCCTCCTAAGCAGTCTTCCTGTTGATCCTCTTGCTCCCCTGCAGAGTCTGTTCTCAACACACTTGTCAGAGTGATCTTTGCAAAACATAATTCACATCATGTCACTGCTTTGCCCCGAACATTCAGCGGTTCCCCATTTCACTCAAAGGCAAAAATAAAGTTCCTATTATGCCCTACAAAGACCTACATGAACACTCCCACCCCGCCGCATTACTTTCTGGCCTAATTTGCTGCTCTCTGCCTTGCTGTTGGCTTTAACCCTACTGGCCTTCTTCCTGTTCCTTAAATAGGCCTGGCATTCTCTTGACCCAGGGCCTTTGCACTGGCTATTTGTTCTGCCTGGAATCCTTCTCTCCCAGATGTCTGCATGTTTTCCCACTAACTTTCTTCAGATGTTTTCTCAAATATCAGTTTGTTAATGAGGCCTACTCTGACCACGGAGTAAAATTTCAACTTGTCTTTTACCCCGCAAGTATTCTTGATACACTTTATTCTGATCTGTTAATTTCCATACCATTCACCATCTAACATGCTATGTAATGCACTTATTTATCATTTGAATTGTTTATTCTCTTTCTTCCCTCTGGAGAGTAAGCTCCATAAGAGCAGGGCTTCTTGGATGTTTTATTAACTAATATATCACCCAAGTGTCTAGCATATAGTAAGAACTCCATAAATATTTGTCACAGGAATCTACTTGTCTTGCTAACTAGATTGTGATCTCCTTGAGGCTTGGGACTCTGCCTTGTTCCTTGTGGCCTCCTGGCCTCTTGTGGTGGCACACACATAATATGCTCAGTAAACCATAAGTAAGTGAATATTTGTAATGTTGAACTGAGTCCATTTAGTCGTGACAAATCTGATTGTTTTTGGTGACGTTATTATATTTTATATTTATGTAGCTTTAAAGAAGGCTGAAGAACTCTTGTACTAAATCAAAACACCTACGTTCTTCTTCAGTCATAAGAAAAGGTAAGAGGGTTGAGAGGCATTGAAAAAGGGTAGCTCTGCTTAACTTAGTCTCTGAATTCTTCTGAGAGAGCTCTTCTCTATCCCAAGATGAAGTGTGCCACAGAGCAAACAGCAGCATGGTGAAGAGCCTGGACATCGTGAACACTTGTTAAAATTTTAGTTTGAAGTGTTGTGAATTCACCATTTAGCAGAAACACTCATATTCATATGAACGTACTAAGAGAGATTTCCAAGGCAGATAGGATTGATTTGGGTTATCTATGCTATGGTACTTTTCCACTATTGCAAATCAAGCAAACAAACTGGAGTGTATCCAGAGGACAGCAGCTGGAGAATTGAAAGGTTTGGAAACCATGTCAGATGAGGAACAGGTGAAAGAGTTTGGAATTTTTAGCCTGGAGAATAAGAGACACTGGAGATAGGACCCTATATTTTAGATATTTGAAGGACAGTCATGTACGGGAGGGCTTAGGTTTATTTTGTGTTGTTCTAGAGCAGTAATGCCCAAGTGTCAGCCTGATGATCAGTGGTTAATTGACTGCCTTGTTAAAAATACTCTCTGGCCTTCCTAAACTAACTAAGTTTGTATTTCTGGGGGTTAATCCTAGGAATCTATATTTTGAAAAATCTTCCTGTGATTTTGATGTTCAGCCAAATTTGTGAACCATTGTCTAGAACTAAGCTGTCCAATATAGCAGCCACTGGCCACATGTGGCTCCTGAGCACTTGAAATGTGCCTCGTACAGACTGAGATGCAGTGTAAGTATCAAAATACACATGGGGGCTTCCCTGGTGGCACAGTGGTTGAGAGTCCGCCTGCCGATGCAGGGTCCACGGGTTCGTGCCCCGGTCCGGGAAGATCCCACATGCTGTGGAGCGGCTGGGCCTGTGAGCCATGGCCGCTGAGGCTGCACGTCTGGAGCCTGTGCTCTGCAACGGAAGAGGCCTCGACAGTGAGAGGCCCGCGTACAGCAAAAAACAAACGAACAAAAAAAAACACATGGGGTTCTGAAGACAGTCGAAAAAAATGTAAAATCTCAATATTTTAATGTTGATTATATGTTGTAATAATATTTTGGAAATATTTGGTCAAATAGATACATTATTAAAATTAAAATCACCTGTTCCTTTATTTTGAAATGTGGCTAATAGAAACTTAAAATTATTTATGTGACTCACATTTGTGGCTCTCATACTTCTACTGGGCAGAACTGTTATAGAGGGCAAAACTAGGATCTGCAAGGAAAGTTAGGAAGAGGAAATTTTTGAGTCAACGTAAGAAGAGCATTTTCAACAAATAAATTCAAAAATTATGAGGCTTATTTTAAGCACCATCTGTCCATCCATCCGTCCATCCATCCATCCATCCAATAAACATGCTTCTAATCATACTCAAATAGAGATTAAGTGACCTGTTTCAGGGAAGATGTTTCAATGGGTGTGGGGTGGGGATTAGACTAAATGATTTCTAAGGTTACTTTAGTTCCAGCTAAAAGTAAATTACTATCTTTTCCCTTTTAATTAACTTTTTATTGTAACCAAAGGTGTCCAGGACATCTTCTTTTTCATCTGTCTGACAATCCTTGACTCTCTCTTCAAAACAGTTCCCTTTTAAAAAGCATCTTGAAGTTCTAGTACTCTGAAGTTTGCTACTGAGAGATATTCTGTCATTTACTACTGTGCTGTGCATTTTGTATCTGATTTATAAATATTCATTCTTTTTACAAATTGAAGCGTAATTGATTTACAATGCTGTGTTAATTCTGCTGTACAGCAAAGTGATTCACTTATATATATATGAACATTCTTTTTTATATTCTTTTCCATTATGGTTTATCACAGGATATTGAATATAGTTTCCTGTGTTACACAGTAGGACCTTGTGGTTTATCTATTCTTTATATAATAGTTTGTGTGTGCTAACCCCAAACTCGCAATGCATCCCTGCCTCCACCCCCATGCCTCCCGGCAACCACAAGTCTGTTCTCTATGCCTGTGAGTCTGTTTCTGTTTCGTAGATAGGTTCATTTGTGTCATATGAATATTCCTTCTTAATGGTAGTGATCCACTTTATTTCTTCCATTCACTGGTGTTTTAGTGTTTAATCTATTTTGCTTGTCTATTTAAATGGAGAATCCCCTAGGCAAGCAGTGTGTCTAATTCTATGTTCTTATAGTCTAACACATTGTACTAATGGACCATTAAATGTCCCAGAAAAAGTGCCAAATAGATTAAGTATTTTAGAGCAGAATATAACCTATATTTTTAGAACTCATTTAAATTTCCGGCAGTAATTGGTAGCTGAACATCCTCACTATGAGTTGTGTGTGTTGATATATACTTGTAACTGAGCAGAGTTCTTCCTGGAGACTAACAGATTGTTAAAAAAAAAGAAGACACATAAAAACGGTTGCTGCATGCTACCAATGAGAGGCAGTGCTCCTAGTAACTGAATGTTGAACCTGGATGTTTCCTGAGAGCCTGTCGATTTTGGAGGAGGACATGTTCACTGATATACTTTGGTGTATTCTTACTACGTTTCATCAAATTGCTAATTATACTATAAATACAGGTTTGTTTAAAGTGTTTGAGTACTCCTGAGAGGCAGCTTATTTTATGTTACCATCATTCATGTTTGCTCTTCCTTCTGAGACATTTTCAAAAGTTCAGTTGAAATGTAAATACTTTGCTTCTGTTAATACTTCCTATCCCCTGATGTTCAGACTGAATTTTTATAGGATACGTAATAGATAATTTAATTCAAACATCTCAGAAAAGCACTGTGACTCTAGGCTTTCTGTTTTTGCCTTTCAAATGAAAACAAGGAGATTTTTCACTACAGGAGAGGAAACATCATACCCCAGGTAAAGGGGACGTTTGCTTTAAGATGTCTCAAAGGTGGGAGTGTTGCATCCAAATTTGAGACCAAAGAATCCAAACTTGGGCTTGTCTGGGGTTTTAGGACACTTCATGTTTCATTACTATTCTGAAAGAAAACATGTGGACATGACTTTACCAAATTTCTTTAACTTAAAATTCGAGGGTCAGAAGTTGGAACTCATTTTAATTGGACTTTTAACATTTCAAACTCAAACCTGCCTTGCCTTTACCATAACCCTTACTAGATTCTTCCTGAAGTTCATCACTAATTTCTGTGATAAACAGTAATGCTGAAGAGACAGGACATTGTTTTAAATTATACTTTTCATAGGCTATTAGGGGTTAAAATTAAGAATTTTTTGAGGTTGAAATGAATTGGATATAAGCACTTGAGTTGGAATGTTAAGTTGCAGTATGGGAATTTGCAAGAAATCAGGCCTATAAAGGGAAAGAAAAGAACTAAGAATAAATGTGTATTTACTGCTACTCACCTTGGAACACTGACTCTGATGCAGAGGTCAATTTTTTTCAAGTTGCTACAAAAATTTCATTAGCCTTATCATAGATGCCTCTCTACAACAAAGTATCTCATAGGACATTTCATCCTTTTGCTGCTGTGGGTCTACTTTTTAATAATTGAGTTGCATTTCCAGTGACAATAGTGTAATTTAAATTGTTCTTTGATAACACACTTCCAAATTAGAACATGTTTCAGAGACGAACGGAAAAAAAATGGGTGTTCACTCTGTGAATCATTGACCAGACAGGAAAGTGTCCAGTGGGGAGAACCCACCTATTTAATGGGTGATTATTTTTTGTTATTTTGGTCAGCAAATTAGTAAAGTCAGAGGGTGAAGTTGGGGAAAGGCCAGATAGGCTGTGGAAAGTTGCAGGCTCAGTCTTATTTCTGAAACTTTCCGGGACTGATGTTAATTACACAGGCGTCAGACTAGAAAAGGCCTGCTTTTAAGTAAACACTATCCTAGCTGTCATGAAGAAATTAGAGGGAATGTTTAAACTGTAGCCATCTGTGTGTAACAAAGCTTTTCTCTCATGGGAAGAAAACAGAATAGAGGTGCAAATGCAGAACTACCTCTTTTTAGACTTTCTGAAGTCATTATATAACCATGCAACAAATATGTACTACTGGGAGATATCGGACGGTTCGTTTTCCTTTTTTTTTTTTTTAATTATAAATTTATTTATTTATTTATTTTTGGCTGCGTTGGGTCTTCATTACTGCGCCGGGGCTTTTCTCTAGTTGGGGTAAGTGGGGGCTACTCTTCGTTGTGGTGCGTGGGCTTCTCATTGCGGTGGCTTCTCTTGTTGAGGAGCACAGGCTCTAGGCACACGGGCCTCAGTAGTTGTGGCTCGCGAGCTCTAGAGCACAGGCTCAGTAGTGGTGGCTCACGGGCTTAGTTGCTCCGCAGCATGTGGGATATCCCAGGACCAGGGCTCGAACCCGTGTCCCCTGCATTGGCAGGTGGATTTTTTTTTTTTTTTTTTTTTTTTTGTTACGCGGGCCTCTCACTGTTGTGGCCTCTCCCGTTGCGGAGCACAGGCTCCGGACG
>NW_006799310.1:634618-662975 GCF_000442215.2 Lipotes vexillifer
CCCCTGCATCGGCAGGCGGACGCTCAACCACTGCGCCACCAGGGAAGCCCGGCAGGTGGATTCTTAACCACTGCGCTACCAGGGAAGTCCTGGAGGCTTCGTGTTCTTTCCATACTATCTTAGTAGAAGAAGTAGGTAAGAAAAATATAATTTGTTATTTTTTTTTTCCAACAGTGTATGTTGGGATATGACTCCACAGAAGGAAATGTTCAAATCATTAAACTGAGATGTAGAATTTCAGGTACAAGCTCTCTATTCAAGGAAAAATAGTAAATCAAATGCTCTGTTGATATTGATGACCATTGGGCAGTGAATACATTTAGATTTTAGTGGATTAAATGGAGAGAACTCGTAAAATAAATCTATAAAAATATGAGAGAGGACGATGGGAAGTGTAGAATGAATGTTCTACATTCTTGCTGCAGAGAGACTTATTTTTAATTAGAGAAGGTAGAAAGGAGTGCACTTTCGAAGAAAAGATCAAATGTTTTTGAAGGACAAAATCTGTCTTTGTGACATTGTAGTTATTGAGGAAGAACACGGTATGGCATAAGATACCGCAAGCAGAATCAGCCGTCGGTATGTGATGCGTGAAAAGACCTGGGTACTGCTGGCTCTGGAATTGGGTCTCACTGGTACAGATTGCTGCCAACATTTGGAACTGAAATAAGCCATTTTGCACATGGCGCATCCTCCCTCTGTAGGAGGAATGGGGTTTATAACAAGTGTTAGCCACTATTCTGTCCTCCAGATAGACCTGTGAAGCTTTTTTGCATTTTGATTTTGAAAGCAGTATATCTTTGGAGCTATAGTTTAATTCTGTCTGTAGCTATAGCAGTAAATAAAATTGCTGGTGAAAATTGAAGATTTAGCAGGATGCTAAAAAAGACTGAAAAAAAGATAGATAATACTTGACTTTATATCATTCTGTTTAGTATTACCATGAACTAACAGTGGTTGTTTATCTTTTTTTAATATGTACATATATTGTTATTGACATGCAATCATAAGCAAAAAAACCCATATTTGGACTTGTCTGGAGTTTTAGTCCATTTAATGTTTCAGTATTTTTCTTATAGAAAATGCATAGAAATGACTTTACGAAATCCCTTACCAAAATTTTCCTGAAGTTTACCATTAATATTTATTTATGAATGTGGATTCTTTACTCCTCTTGATTTATGGTGGTGGGTGTGTGAGTTTGTCAGACTAACCCAGTCAGATCCTTCCAAGACAGTAGTGTGCTGACCAGATGGATTAAGGTATTTCTATTATAAACAATAACTGTTTAGGGTTCTCTTGCTAATTCTTTGAACAAAAAAGGGAATGTTGAATTACTCGATTAATACAATATGGATAGCATTCTAGCCAAATTTTTTTCATAATTATATAAATAGGTATCTACAATATAGGTATTTTAAGCATACTGTATGTAAGATTATTAGGCTCCCAGAGCCTCTGGATTACCCCCAAGAGTAAAATTCTATTTGTCTGTTTCATCTAATCCCTTCATCTGGATTCACCACCTTCTTCTTAAATTGCACTTTCTCCTCCCTGATCTCTTTGACTGTTCTCTTTCATTAACATCTACATTGTTGTCGTTGTGGCCAAAGGTTTATACAGTCCCTATGGGCTCCATTTAATGGTGTTGCCAGGGCTATGTTGCAAGTCCCTATCGTTTCAAATTATTCATTTTATTACTGTTTATCATATACTTCAAGTTGCTAAATTTTGCAACAACTGTGAGAAACTTGTTTCATAAATTTGCTTTTTTCAATGAGCTGTACTCCATTGTTTTTGTGTACACCTCCAATATTAATTTTTTACAGAAGAAAAAATTATGATTTTGTATGCATACCCTCTTTCTTTGATGAGAGAAGCCCCACTCTAACTAAATGTAATCTTCAAAAATAATATTATAAAAAATAATCTTTAATAACAATTTATTAACAAAACCATGAATATATTATGGCTTTAGAGCAAATTAAAGTATTTTTGAAATGACTCTTCTGATACCATTAAGAAAATGACCAAGTGCACAGAATAGACATCCTTGTCACTCAATCTCTTACACTTTTCCACTTGCACAGAGACTTCCCTTCCTACTTAGTTCCTTTTTTATGTTGTTGGAATAATTTATGTCTGCGTTTTTTTTTAATTGTCATGAAAAATAATAATTAAAAAATCTTTTTCAGGACTACTAAGTTAGTAGTTCTGTCTCTCAATATGATCATTATTCCCTATGGAACTGTTGGTCTATAAATATATATTTTCATTGAGACAGTTAACGTGCAGTTGAATGTATAAATCTTGAGTACTTAGTTTGATATGGTTTGATAATTGTATACAATTGTGTGTATACCATCCAGAACAAGGTATAGAACATTGCCATTCCCCCATAATGTTCTCTGGGCTCCTTTGCAGTCTGTCTTCCACTCCATCCCCCACAGCTATGCTCTGATTTCTTATGTGATAGATGAAGTTTGCCTATATATATATATTTTTTTTATTTGAACATCTTTATTGGAGTATAATTGCTTTACAATGGTGTGTTAGTTTCTGCTTTATAACAAAGTGAATCAGCTATACATATACATATATCCCCATATCTCTTCCCTCTTGCATCTCCCTCCCTCCCACTCTCCCTATCCCACCCCTGTAGGTGTTCACAAAGCACCGAGCTGATCTCCCTGTTATATTTTGGAATAATGCAGTAAGTATTCTTTTGTGTCTGGCTTCTTTCACTTAACACAATGTTTTTGAGTTTTCTCCATGTTGTATTTACCAGTAATGCGTTTCTTTTCAATGCTGAGTTTATTCCATTGTATGAATGTACCACAATTTGATTATTTTCCTGTTGATAAACATTTGGTATTTTTCTAGTTTTTGGCTCTGTGAATAATATGCTTTATTTCTCTTGGGTAAATATCTAGGTTAGAAGTTGCTGTGTAGATGTATATTTAACTTCTTAAGAAACTGCCTATCAGCTCTTCAAAGTGGTTGTACTGTTTTTTTTTTTTTGTTTTTTTTTTTTGTTTTTTTTTGCTGTACGCGGGCCTCTCACTGTTGTGGCCTCTCCCGTTGCGGAGCACAGGCTCCGGACGCGTAGGCTCAGCGGCCATGGCTCACGGGCCCAGCCGCTCCGCAGCATGTGGGATCTTCCCGGACCGGGGCACGAACCCACGTCCCCTTCATGGGCAGGCGGACTCTCAACCACTGCGCCACCAGGGAAGCCCGGTTGTACTGTTTTGTATCACTCTGTGCTCCTATAGAAATGCTCCACATCCTTACCAACATTTGTTTTTGTAGTCTTTTTGATTTTAGCCAGTTTTGTGGGTATGAACGGGTATCTTATTTTGGATTTAATTTGCATTTTCCTGCTATAGCATAATATACTATTCAGTTATTTCTTTTTGTGAAATATCTGCTCAACTGTTTTGTCCATTTAAAATAAAAATCTTTTTATTGTTGATTCTCATAGAATTTCTTTGTACTGGGTTGGCCAAAAAGTTCCTTCGGGTTTTTCCGTAAGATCTTCTGTTAAAACCCGAACAAACTTTTCGGCCATCCCAATATATTGTAGATATGAGTTATTTATCAGATATATACCTCGTGAATGTTTTCCGCCAGTTGTGGCTTGTTTATTCATTTTCTTAATGGAGTCCTTTGATGAACAGGGATATTTACTTTTGATGAAGTCCAATATATAATTTTTTTCTTCTATGGTTGGTGCATTTTGTGTCCTGTCCAAGAAATCTGATGTTCATCTAATTTTAAAAACTTCTTAGTTTGTGAGTTCCTTCTTACCAACATGTAAATTCAGCAGAAAGAAACAGACCTATGTCATCTTAAAATTTTTAAAGCAGACCCTCACAAAATTATTGCTTACATGGTCAGGGTAAGTAACATAAATAAGCTCACTGAACCAGCTATGAGATTATAAGTAATGAGGTCAGTAGCTAAATGGAAAGTTCAAGTTTCACTTAAAGCTATTCAAATTCAAATTTATGTGTCTGGAAATGGATGGGCCAGTTGGGGGGTTTGTAATCCCCGCCTTCAAAGAACTATTGAAACAGATTCTTATTAAATGATTTTTGTCCAGTGACCGCTGCTTAAACCTGAGCTCTTTTCAGGTGAGAAGGAGGAGTGATCAGTCTGTTGATTCAAAAACCCCAGAGTCTCAGATAGTTTGTACCTGCTGTTTTTTTCTACAATGATGGTGGTTCATAAGGAGGATATGGCTTTGGTGACCTCATACCCAAAGGAAAGACTTGAGATCTTTGGGAGGCTTATCCTCTGGTTCCACTATCTGCAGGGTGTTTGTGTGTGTGTGTGTGTGTGTGTGTGTGTGTGTGTGTGTTGATGTCCATCTCTCTGCTGCTCTCTGGGGTGATGTCCCATGCCCACCTGTTGCTGCTTGTGCTGGCAGTCGTGGCTCAAGTCTGTGGCTGTTGTTACTTGTACACTGGCTTTTGTACTTGTGCACTCAGTCAGAGCCAGTGGTATCACCTGGCTGACTGCCTTATCTTGGTCCTGCTGATGCTCTAGAGCCTCACGAGGTCTGGCTCTAACTCCCACTTGACCCTAGTCTGGGTGGCTGACCCCTCTGTGTCGCTCTTTGTTAAAGCCACCTCACTGTTTCTCTGGTCTTTTCTCTGGCAAGGTCCCGAACCAGACCTTGGGAAAAGGTAAATCTCAAGACATCCCTCTTCCTTAGCCCATTGCACTTCTGAGTTTACTGTGGTGGAAAGGGTATCATTAGTACACTACTAGGCATCTCTAAGAGCTGTGTTCTACAGGCTTGGCTCTTGGTATATACAAGGAAGGACTTGAGAAATTTATAAAACCCTCTCTGGAGATAGTAGCAGACTTGCAAGGCTGGAGTCTTTCTGCAAAATCCTATTTTTGAATTACAGAAGTTGAATATCGCTTAGGCTTTTTTTCTCTGCATTCCGTCTGTACTGAGCCAAAATTTTCCTCCTAGGCAGAAGGATGCTTAGGCTAGCTAAGGTGAATGCATTCAGAGGCATATTAATAATTTATAAAATATTATCCCTGTTACACATAAGAAATAGAAGTAAGTCCACTGTGTTAAATCTACTATATTAGTCTCTGGAGTTAAATAGTAAATAGTAATAGGATATATGATTATAGTGCTTCAGGAACATGCACCTTAGTTTGGAAGAGGATTAATAGAAGTAAAATACATATATGAATAAGATAATAATCCAAATCACTTACTTTATAAGAATGATGATTTACATATTCCATTCTTAACCCTGTTTGCATCCTTACTGTATCAGTGAGCTTGGCCTGGGGTCACTAACTGCCCTGCCAATAGTAATATTGGTGATGGTGGTGACTGTACAGCTGAGTCTCTAGCCATTACTGTGGTTTTTTTCTGTTCTGGCTTACCTGAAGCTATTAGAAGCATAGAATGTTACATAATATTCTGAGTTCTGGTATCTGGCATTATGTAGTATGGGGGAAACCTTTGCCTGGTGATAATCAGCTGCTCTCTCTATGTCCCTACAAGATATCCTGAGATTAAAAAGCCACTTTCCAAAGACCTGTGGCTGATACTGGCTTCAGAACATTATTGTTTGTGAGATGTCAGAATGCCATGAGAGAGAGATGGATTGTTTTTAATTCTGGAAAGTGGTGTAACTGAAAAATCCCAAGTAACATCTGTATATATCATACATACAGAGTTCAAATGGAAATGGAAAGATCATTTAGAGAATTTAAAAGTTTTTGGCCTGAGAAAACCCAGAAAAAATATGTTTTAGGATTTATTTTGCATTGGTCATCTTAGATGGGTTCCATTGCTTACAATAAATTGTCATAACGCTTTGGCACATTGTCTGAAATGGGAGAGTATGTAAGAAAAATTAGATTATTTTTTCATCTGGAACCCAGGCTATTCTACTATTGTGGCAACTTAAAATACAATAGATGGCAGCAGGAGGAATATCAACATGATAAATGATAATTCTTCCAGAGGAGCTGTGCTGATCAATATTGCTAGTGATCCATAAACTGAGGACTCTCTTAGCGGGGTTTGGTATGATTAGACCACAGTGGCACTAAAGAAGCCATCCCCCATCTGTGGCATTAAGAATCTTCATAAAAGCAGACTGTCCATGTTGATGCTGACACCATAGACTGCCTGACAGTGCTGGAATTTTCCCTTAAGATAAATGCATCGTTAACTGTGATGGCTCCAAAGGAACTTTTGTGGTCTTTGGGGGTCAATAATCTCTAAATATATACTTGCATAACAAACCACAGATGCTATGAGAGCACTTTTATAGACATCTGTCCTATAAGTTGTCTCTTAAATGGCCTTAAACCATGTACATGGCCAAGTCAGTGACTTCAGTGGATCCATTCCAGTCATTAGTCCATATGGTTATTAGTGCTCTTGGTGTAAATGTTCCAACTCCATTTTTATTATATTAGCATTTTTATAGGTCCAGAATCAGCACTGCCTTAACATGGAGCTCAAGTCATTTTCTAATCTAAAGTCTTGAATTTTAAAAGCCTTCAGGATTAAATCCTTGACATAAATAGAGAATAACCAGGCAAAGAAAAAATACATCTTGGCTCAAAAACTTTCCCCTGAAATGGAGGCAAAGTGAATTTGCTGTTACAAGATCTTTGGGGTGACTCTCATGTGAGCTAAGACTGATTGACCTCTAGTTTTTGCTTTAGGGTTGTGTACGTGCGTGTGTGTGTGTGTGTGTGTGTGTGTGTGTGTGTGTGTGTGTTTATGAAAAATCTCTGGTTCACAAGGTTCCAAATCTTAATCCTTGGTATTGAGCCATTGCCTTTGCCTCAGAATACCAAGTTTCCATTGAATTTAAAATATAGCTTTTACCTTAAGGACTTTCTTGTCCCCAGCTTGCTTTCTAAATTGGAGTTGTCCAATAGAAAGGTGTAATGTGTGGAAATGTCCAATATGGTAACCATTAGCTCTGTGTGGTATTGCACACTTGAAATGTGGCTAGTGTGAATGAGGAACTGAGCATTTAAATTTTTATTTAAATTTAATAGCTTATTTTTTGATTGGGTTGTTTGTTTTTTTGATATTGAGCTGCATGAGCTATTTGTATATTTTGGAGTTTAATCCCTTGTCAGTTGCTTCATTTGTAAATATTTTCTCCCATTCTGAGGGTTGTCTTTTCATCTTATTTATGGTTTCCTTTGCTGTGCAAAAGGTTTTAAGTTTAATTAGGTCCCATTTGTTTACTTTTGTTTTTATTTTCATTACTCTAGGAGATGGGTCAAAAAAGATCTTGCTGTGATTTATGTCAAAGAGTGTTCTCCCTATGTTTTCCTGTAAGAGTTTTACAGTTAGGTCTTTAATACATTTTGAGTTTGTTTTCATGTATGGTATTAGGGAGTGTTCTAATTTCATTCTTTTCCATGTAGCTGTCCAGATTTCCCAGCGCCACTTATTGAAGAGGCTGTCTTTGCTCCATTGTATATTCTTGCCTCCTTTGTCATAGATTAGGTGACCATAGGTGCGTGGGTTTCTCTCTGGGCTTTCTATCCTGTTACATTGATCTATATTTCTGTTTTTGTGCCAGTACCATACTGTCTTGATGACTGTAACTTTGTAGTATCGTTTGAGGTCAGGGAGCCTGATTTCTCCAGCTCCATTTTTCTTTCTCAAGATTGCTGTGGCTATTAGAGGTCTTTTGTGTTTCTGTACCTAAATAGACATTTCCCCAAAGAAGACGTACAGAATGGCCAACAAACACATGAAAAGATGCTCAACATCACTAATTATTAGAGAAATGCAAATCAAAACTACAATGAGGTATCACCTCACACTAGTCAGAATGGCCATCATCAAAATATCCACAAACAATAAATGCTGGAGAGGGTGTGGGGAAAAGTGAACCCTCTTATACTGTTGGTGGAAATGTAACTTGATACAGCCACTGTGGAGAACAGTATGGAGGTGCCTTAAAAAACTAAAAATAGAGTACCATATGACCCAGCAATCCCACTCCTGGGCATATACCCGGAGAAAACCATAATTCAAAAAGATACATGCACCCCAATGGTCATTGCAGCACTATTTACAATAGCCAGGACATGGAAGCAACCTAACTGTCCATCAACAGAAGAATGGATAAAGAAGATGTGGTACACATATACAATGGAATATTACTCAGCCATAAAAAGGAATGAAATTTGCAGAGACATGGATAGACCTTTGGTGTTTTTATCAAAATTTATTGAACAGACCTCTTTTTCTAGACTGTCTGAGCTATTCTTATACCACACTGTTCTGATTACTGTGACTTATGGTAAGTGTTGAAATCAGGTAGTATAAGTCTTCCATCTTCCTCCCTCCCTTCCTCTTTTTCAGAATTGTTTTGACTGTTGCAGGCTTTTTGCATTTTGTTGGATTTTGTTGTCTTCTTTTAAAGAATGCTGAGTTTTTTTTTGTTTTTTTTTGTTTTGTTTTGTTTTGTTTTAATCAGGCAGATACTGGAGGATTATCATTGTTCTATTAAGGCTTAGTTTTAAGATTTGTTAAGGTGGCTCTAGAGTAGCCATTACTCTATAGCTAGAATGGATCCACTTCCTAAGGCATGGCCTTTCTGGCTTGAATGCTCTTGGTGCTTGAAGAGATCTCTCTACTCTGGATGGTCATAAGCCAGTGGCTTGTGTGTGACCTCTGGAATCTCAGTCTAGCTCCTTCTCCCCAGGAGCTGTTCTCTGCCAATCTTTTGGAGTTTCTCTCAGTGCATGCACAGCTTAATAATTGGCTAAAGCTGGTTCTTGGGAACCCCATGCAGATTCCTGGAGCTCTTCCTCTGCACATCTGTCTTCTGCCTCTGTGCAGTGAAGACTGTGGCTATCTCTTTGAGCTCCATCTGTCCCTGTGCCTATGCCTCAATTAGGAGGGTACACCTAGGCAGAAAGCCAAGGTTCTCGCAAGGATCACAACCCTGTGGTATCTGTTGTCCAGTGACTAAAAATAGTTGCTTTCTACATTTTGTCTAATATTATAGTTTTAGATAGTAGTGGGTAAGTCTTATAGCCATTCCTGCATTATGGCCGAGACAAGAAGCATGTGCTATCCTTTCAGAAAGAGAAATGTAAATATTATTACCAGTCAGTTGGATTTTTGATGATATCTAATTTTAAAGGTTTGATCTATAGAAAATTGAGGCAACGTACATGATATAGAAGTAAGAGATGTGAAAAAGACCATGGGGTACACTTAAAGAAGTTCAGTTACTCTGGGCAGTCAGGGGGATTACAATCATTTTGAAATGTCATACCATAAAGCTTGCCAATTTCTGTTCTCTTCTATCCATTGTACTTTCTGCTAATAGATTTCTGAGGCATTGCCCAGTGCACAAGTGTTCACTGGGCTATTTGTTTTAAACTGTTGAATTTTAATAAAATTATTATGGTTTCCCCCCCAATAGGTAGTTATGCCAACAACAAAACACTACTTTCAGAATATTAAAAATATCAAGCCTAGGGGTCTGCCTGCTTGTAGTGTTTTGCAAAACTACTTGTTATCTCCTCAATTTAGACACATAAACAATTGCCTTAGAAAGATATTTTTAGCATTTTTAAAGATATCTCTTTGCCATGTATTTGACCTATTCCTGCCTTGGTAAAAAGGAGAGAAAATGAATTGCTACATTTACTGTAGCACCTTTGAATTATACATAGTACAATTTGTTTTAAGCTAGAGATCTATAAAAAAGTGGTAGAAATTTCTGTTGGTCAGGGAACCCTTATGACACATTGTTTAGTTACTGTTTGTTAAGAGCAGATGCAATATATATTATGCCATTTAGAAAGAAAAGTAAAGAGCCTTGTTTAGGAAAGTACATTTCAACATCAAAGCAATAGGTATGCATTTTGAACCTACTGGGCCAGTTTGGATTTTGACTTTTGGGTTATGGAGAGACACTACTTAAAAAAAAGGCCACTATATAGAATGACTGGGATGATTTAGTCAATATTTCTCAACCACGGCTATTGTATAAACGTTTTCCAAAGGAAAAGTTAATTCTTTCTGACTCCCATTATGTACCTAAATTATTTGTATTCCTTAAATTTATGTAAATATAAAAGAGTATAAATTCCTTGTGCTAATAACATTTATACTAATAACACTATACTTTAATCAAAACACATTTACAATTTAAATACAAACAAAGCTGTAAATACAAACTAACAACATTAGTTTAACATGATAGGTAATATTTTGCTGTTTACAATGTAAATATGATACCAAATATGTTTGTTATTTACAACATAAATATGACTGCTAGGATGCAGGTTCTTTTAAGCCCGGTTCATGTACTGTGGGATGACTCAATTCTCTCATCATTTTGCTCTGAATACTGTAAAACCTTTCTTAGTATTTATTCAGTATTGTAACTTGGCCATCTCTTGGCCTGAAAGCCACCATGTTACTTACATGTATCTTTTCATAGTTGTCTCTGTGAATTATAATAGTACTGCTTGGGTCAATGCAGTTGTAAACAAAAATACTAAGGCAGTCACCGAAATTTCATGAGAGTGCTCCAGAGGGTGGTTTTCCAGATGTTCAAGAGTATATTAATACAAATGTTAAATTTTAGTATCAAAACAAGTCACAAAGTGATGTAATTCTTTTTTTTTTAAGACTTTTTTTTTGATGTGGACCATTTTAAAAAAGTCTATTGAATTTGTTATGATATTGCTTCTCTTTTATGTTTTGGTTTTTTGGCCGCGAGGCATGTGGGATCTTAGCTCCTTGACCAGGGATAGAACCTGTACCCCCTGCATTGGAAGGCAAAGTCTTAACCACTGGACTGCCAGGGAAGTCCCACAAAATGATGTAATTCTTATAGGTAACCTACGGACTGTTAGGAATGCATCCATGCACATACAGTTTAATAAACCATCTGGTAGAATGGGTTTGACGGGGTGAAGATTAGATGCAGGGAGACTAGAAGACTATTGCAGCAGTCCAGAAGTGGGATATCAAGAGCTTGACCTCGAGTGGAAGCGATGGAAATGGAAGAGAGTCAATGGGTGGTGATGATCACTAGCTGCAATATTCTAGTTTATTTGAAAGATTTATTTATTCATTCAGTCATTCATTTCTTCATTTGGGCATTCATCACTAGAGAGACTGTCTTCTATGATGACTAAAAATCTTTATTTTGTCACCTGTCATTTCCTCATGGGATTGTTGAGTGAGATTAAAAAATGTAAGATCTTGGAACATAAGTTCTTGATAAATGAGGGTTATTATTAATCCATTCACATTTATTGAGTTTTAAATTATGTCAGGAAGTAGACTAAATTGGGATAGATAAGGCCTGAGTTTTGGTTTCAAGGCGTTCACAGTGTAGTGAAGGACACTGTAGTTTGACAAGCTCTGCAGTGGTAAACTCCAGCACTCAGTGGACTGGCATTCTGAGGAATAAATCACCTCCTCTACCAACTGTAGCTGGGTCTTCAGTACTGCATCCTGGAGCAGGGTGCTTGATTAAGCTGGAACTTGGAAAGCATTTAGGTGCTTGTTTGACAGACCAAGAGGTAAGGAAGGACGTTCCAGGCAGAGGCATAGCATTTGCAAAGATACGGGGAGTTCAAGAGCCTGTGCGCTTGGAGGCATGCAAGTAGTTCTGTGTGGATGGAATGTAACACGCATGTGGGAGCATGGGCTGGGATGCGGTTGGAAAGGTAGTGACAGTAAGGCAGTGTTGAATTCTGAGAATCAGAATGGGAACCTGACCTGTGACATCTGTCTTGCAAGTGTGTGCCATTGGTTATGGGAGGAACTGAGAAAGCCTGACTTAAGCAGTGCAGCCAAGCCCAGCTGCCAGAAAAGCAATCCAAAGCTGTGTCCCCAGATGGCAGGCAAATCGTGTCATCCTGGGTGAGAAGAGCAGAATTATTATGGTCCTTTTCAGTGGAGTCATTAGGAAAACTTTTCACCATCATCAGAGTCCTGACAGCACACTGAGGGAATGATAGTTTTCAAGTGAAAACTTCATTGAGTAAGTTGTGTTAGAAGTTTGAAAAAAAATTCCAATAATGGAAAGAACTTGAAGTAGATTATTACCTGTACACATTTCATATTAGTATCTCTGCATAGAACTTAAGGGCCTTTTGGAAAGCGTTTTTGTTGTGATATTATTCAGTATTCAAATGTTGATATTATTCTTAAGGTAATGCAGGATATTTTTGGTTTAGTTACTTCTGGTTATGTTCTTAATCGATATTTATGAAGAGAAATCTTATGGATGCTTAAAGCATTGATCTGGGTGATTGTTGCAAATAATTCTGTTTTTATGACATGTTGCATATAGTTTGTATGTAATTGATCATCTCTGTTTTCTTCTAGTACAATTTTCTTTTTCTTTAGTACCATTGTTATATATCAGTAACATGAAAACATAGACTGTTTTTTCTAAAAATGATTAAAGTGTCTTAGCTGTCTTTAAAATGTTTGTTCGGAGCTACCAAGGTTACCAAAGGGGCACATAAATATTCTGCAGAAGCATAATTAGTACAATGGTACAGAATAATCCTTCACAGATGGTATAAAGGAATAAGAGAAAAATTTTACAAAGATCATAATGAGAATAGGAAGTTGTGTCACATAAATTCACTCATGTGGCACAGATTGAAGCGTGCGTGGGGAGGTGTGGGAGCTGCACGAAATTAAATCCCCTCATCACACTCTGAAAATTGCCATCTTACAGTCATCAGGTCCTCCTCCTTCTCAGATGTTGAAGCTGAGCTCCCAGACCAGCAGAAGAAAATTTCATAGTTCAACATATTCCCATTTAGTTGATGAACTCATTTACAATTGTGGCTGCTAAAAGCTGTTGATGTGCATGTTGAAATGACTGTTCATATCTACATCTGTTAGAGAAGTGTTTTATTTATTTATCCATTTACACACATCGGTTTGAATTCTTTGAATATCAAAGTGTGTGTGATATTAATTGGGCACTTATTAACATCACTTATTAATAGCCAAGCACTGTTCTAAGTGGTATATATATGTGTGTGTGTGTATATATATATTCCTACAATCCCACTCCTGGACATATATCCTGAGAAAACCATAATTCAAAAATATACATGCACCCCAATGTTCATTGCAGCACTATTTATAATAGCCAATACATGGAAACAACCTAAATGTCCATCAACAAATGAGTGGATAAAGAATTGGTATATATATGTGTGTGTGTGTATATATATATATATATATATATATATATATATATATAAATATATATATATATATAAATCCTGACAATGACCCTATTTACTATTATTATTCCCATTTTACAGATGGGAACCAAAGTAACTGAGGCCCAGAGAGGTTAAATAGCTTGATTAAGCTAACAAATGATGGGAATAGCATAGACATTCAGTGTACACTTAGTCCAGAATGCACACACATATTCAAAAATGATTATTCAAAGTGTAGGTCCATTTTTGCAGTGAAAGATTGGTGCTCACAATTTGTAAATTACCTACGTAACTCATATTGACATTACTTACAAAAAACGTTTTTCACGCTTGTTCCAGATGAGTGGTAGTTGTTGGGTTTTCACTATAGTCAATGACATAAGAGTTCTTACTGACCTTTCAAGGTATCCTCTGTTGACATAATTTCAGACATCCTTTTTGTGCTCTGGGAAGCACCATGATACCAAGTTCTGATACTGTATTTCTCAGTGGGTTTTATTACCTTTAGTAAAGGTATTTTCATCCTACATATTCTAAATACTAAAGACAGGTAGAAGGATTTGAAATTAAACCCCTTGGACTTCAGTTTCGACATAAGTTTTTAAAATGAGAGAGAAGCTCTGTGGATTGTGGTTTGCTCCTGTTTTTGTGTTTCTTTGTTTTTACGGTACGCAGGCCTCTCACTGTTGTGGCCTCTCCCATTGCGGAGTACAGGCTCTGGACGCGCAGGCTCAGCGGCTATGGCTCACGGGCCCAGCCACTCCATGGCATGCGGGATCTTCCCAGACCGGGGCACGAACCCGTGTCCCCTGCATCGGCAGGCGGACTCTCAACCACTGTGCCACCAGGGAAGCCCACTCCTGTTGTTCTTAGAGTCGAGGCTTCTGTGAAGTGCACTGGCAGCATTACAATCAAGTCCCCCTTGTGCAGGTTTCACAAAGGCCATTTAACTCCTGGAGCTCACATCTTCGGGAAGCTATTCTCCACTGATTTGTGTTTCTACTTTACGATGATTTTAGGATATTGTAATAAAAGTAGCACGGTGTAAGTCCTTAAGGCTGTATAGAAATCCGAATTGATTTAATGTGAACAATCTAATCTACTGAGTTCTGTAAGGAACACTGCAATTCCCAAAAATGGGACAGAAAAGTCAGGGCCTTAGCCATCAGAAAACCAAAATGTAGTTCCAGTCCTCCAAAAATATTTGAAAAAGTGTCTGGAAGATATGAATCAACTTGTTGAGAAAAATACTTTAGATTATTCTTCTACAGTGTTTGGTTTCAAGGTAGCCATTCAGACGCACAGCTATGGTGAAAATGAGATGAGAGGGTGTGGGAAAGTGCTCACGGGGCACCTGGTTCCTAACAAGCAGTGGCTAAATGTTAGCTTGTGTGCTTTCTGGCAGCTGAGATGGAGAGGTTAAGGGCATTCTCTGCAGTGGGTAACCTGAACTCAAATCCTGGCACAGCCATTTATCAGCTAGAAATCCTAAGCAGTGGTTCTCAACCAGGGTAAACGTTGTCCCACAGGGCACATTTGGCAATGTCTAGAGACATTTTAGGTTGTCACTCTTCAGGGTGGGGTTCTACTGGAGGCCAGGGATACTGCTAAGCATCACACAGTGCTCAGAACAGTGGGTCCTCCCCAACAAAGAATTACCTAGTCTGAAACGGGAATAACACTGCGGTTGAGGAACCCCAATCTAGAACAAGTAACTTTGTCTCTCTGTAAATAAGGACACTTAGCTAATGCAAAGAAAGCACTTAGAAAAGTGCCTCATATACTAAGCACATAGTAAATACTAAGTCTTGTTATTCTTTAAACAATTATTTGTAGGAGGCTCACTATGTGCCAGGCACTAGCCTAGGTGCTATGTATACAGCAAAAGTGGAAGGGAAATAGGCCCGGTCTCTACTGTCGCAGAGCTTGCTGTTTCTGGCTGCAGGGGTCACCGCAGAGGTGACCACCACTCCTTAGGGGCGGCAGCATCGATCACTGTTGGGACCACCCCATGCTTTCTGTGCCTCCCTCCTCTTTTTTTTTTTTTTTTTTTAAAGAAGATGTTGGTCGGCAGGCGGACTCTCAACCACTGTGCCACCAGGGAAGCCCACTCCTGTTGTTCTTAGAGTCGAGGCTTCTGTGAAGTGCACTGGCAGCATTACAATCAAGTCCCCCTTGTGCAGGTTTCACAAAGGCCATTTAACTCCTGGAGCTCACATCTTCGGGAAGCTATTCTCCACTGATTTGTGTTTCTACTTTACGATGATTTTAGGATATTGTAATAAAAGTAGCACGGTGTAAGTCCTTAAGGCTGTATAGAAATCCGAATTGATTTAATGTGAACAATCTAATCTACTGAGTTCTGTAAGGAACACTGCAATTCCCAAAAATGGGACAGAAAAGTCAGGGCCTTAGCCATCAGAAAACCAAAATGTAGTTCCAGTCCTCCAAAAATATTTGAAAAAGTGTCTGGAAGATATGAATCAACTTGTTGAGAAAAATACTTTAGATTATTCTTCTACAGTGTTTGGTTTCAAGGTAGCCATTCAGACGCACAGCTATGGTGAAAATGAGATGAGAGGGTGTGGGAAAGTGCTCACGGGGCACCTGGTTCCTAACAAGCAGTGGCTAAATGTTAGCTTGTGTGCTTTCTGGCAGCTGAGATGGAGAGGTTAAGGGCATTCTCTGCAGTGGGTAACCTGAACTCAAATCCTGGCACAGCCATTTATCAGCTAGAAATCCTAAGCAGTGGTTCTCAACCAGGGTAAACGTTGTCCCACAGGGCACATTTGGCAATGTCTAGAGACATTTTAGGTTGTCACTCTTCAGGGTGGGGTTCTACTGGAGGCCAGGGATACTGCTAAGCATCACACAGTGCTCAGAACAGTGGGTCCTCCCCAACAAAGAATTACCTAGTCTGAAACGGGAATAACACTGCGGTTGAGGAACCCCAATCTAGAACAAGTAACTTTGTCTCTCTGTAAATAAGGACACTTAGCTAATGCAAAGAAAGCACTTAGAAAAGTGCCTCATATACTAAGCACATAGTAAATACTAAGTCTTGTTATTCTTTAAACAATTATTTGTAGGAGGCTCACTATGTGCCAGGCACTAGCCTAGGTGCTATGTATACAGCAAAAGTGGAAGGGAAATAGGCCCGGTCTCTACTGTCGCAGAGCTTGCTGTTTCTGGCTGCAGGGGTCACCGCAGAGGTGACCACCACTCCTTAGGGGCGGCAGCATCGATCACTGTTGGGACCACCCCATGCTTTCTGTGCCTCCCTCCTCTTTTTTTTTTTTTTTTTTTAAAGAAGATGTTGGGGGTAGGAGTTTATTAATTAATTAATTTATTTTTGCTGTGTTGGGTCTTCGTTTCTGTGTGAGGGCTTTCTCTAGTTGCGGCAAGCGGGGGCCACTCTTCATCGCAGTGCGCGGGCCTCTCACTATTGCGGCCTCTCTTGTTGCGGAGCACAGGCTCCAGACGCGCAGGCTCAGTAGTTGTGGCTCACGGGCCTAGTTGCTCCGCGGCATGTGGGATCCTCCCAGACCAGGGCTCGAACCCGTGTCCCCTACATTAGCAGGCAGACTCTCAACCACTGCGCCACCAGGGAAGCCCCCTCCCTCCTCTTAAAGTACAAGCTCCTTCTTCATCTCCTTGTAAAAGTCTCTCTTTTAGACTTAGAAGAATCCACAAAAAGAAGAAAAATATTAGCCCTAGCTTCCCCATCACACTCATCTGAATTTGAGCATCACAAACCTCTCACCCGATCCATGTGCAGACATTGCCAGTGTCTCCAAGCATCCTTTGTGAGGGGGGAGGTCTCTTTCATGCCAGTGGTGCTCCAATTAGAGAATGCTCTTCACCCCAGGACTGCTTCTCTTCCTTCTTTACTGGCTTTGGGTATCTTAGTCGTTCTCCATCAGTGCTGGGATCCCTGAGTTTCTTCTCTCCCCTCCTTCCCTTATTCCCTCGGAGCTGCCAGGAGCATCTCAGGCTCCTGCTGTTGCTCCTGTAGCCTAATGTGGCTCAGGGATGGAGAATCTCCATTCCCTTTATGGTGCTGTTTAGGGAGAAGACATTCTTAGGGTCCTAAGTGTGAAGTTTGAATGTGGTTTCACCTAGAGGCCAAGCTGTAAAGGGTGATCTGTTTCAGCACTTTTAGGCTTGCGTAACCAGGCCTTGTATGCCAAACATTCCCAGTTCCTGAGCCAGTTCTGACCAGGACATGGAGTTTATTGGAACCTCACCCCACTAGTGTGGGCGTACAGCTCATTAAAATTCACTGTGCTAATGACTGGTGCCTGGTGCTGTGCTGCTATATGCCTGCTAAGCCATCCCTTCTCCTTCCGCCTCACTCTGCTGGTCCAGTTCACATAACTGGGCTTCTGCTTTGGTTTTGTCTTAGCCCTACCATTCTCTGGGTAACACAGTGTCTCTGCAAAGGCTGATCACAGAACCATGATCTGTTCCTGACCACCCGTCTAAACTCCTTCCATTTCCCACCTCCCTCCCTCCTACACGCCTTATGCTCCAGCAGTATAAACGGTATAGAATCCTGGTGGGTCCATGAAGGTACTGTGCTTCTGCATACCACGTGCTTTGCACAGATTGCTTCCTCTGCCTGAATTTCCCAACTTGAACCAAGCCAGGGTTCATGTTTACTTCTTTGACTGTTAGATATTGAACTGCCGGCTCCCTTCTTCAGGATCTAGTCTGCAGCTTGTTCAGTTATCCCATCCCTTTACCTCATCTTGGCGTCCAGATTTCTCCCTTGCCCATCGAGGTTCCAGGTGTTCTGAGTTTAGCATCCTGGATTTAAGAAACCAGAATCTATTGGATTTAAGTCAGCCACAGCATATTGTAGTAGATGGAGTCTTCTCAGGACCTAACCATCATGTAAAGTGTTGCTTCTGTGTAAAAATGTAGGCCAAAGTCCTAAAAACTGATCAATCAATGATGGTTTAGAAACAGCCACATTTATAAATTGTAGATTGACCACAGCAAAAATGTGTGTGAGTGTATGTATGTATGTGTGCACACACACATATATATACACACACGTATTAACATATACTATATCTTCTGCATTTATGCTCATACTTTATGAAGCAAGAGGGAAGAATGAATAAGAATACTGAAAATAAGAATTCAGAAGAAAAACAAAATTAGAGTATATTTCTACTGAGTGAATGTGACGTTGTGCAGATAAGGGAGAGAAGCTATGCAAATGAGGAAATATGTGAATGAATCGTTAGATGTTGGTATTTAAATAGGGAATATTATTGTTGATGTTTGGTCCTAATTTCCTAAATTAGAAATGGAAATATATTTTTCACATATTTGTATGTAATTCAGAGCCATATCTAAATATGGCATTAAGGTGGAAATACCCATTTTATCTTCCAAATGCTAGAAAGAAAACCATTTTGTGGAATTGGAATATGAACTAAAGAGGAAGAAATATATGACTTGGGATAGCATTCAAACAGGAAATTCTGGGATGAAAGGAAGGAGCTTGTTTTAAGATACACTCAGACATTATGGTTTCAAAAGAATTTTAAACTCTAGCAATTTTCCTAGCCTGGACTAATAAGATAGTTGCGACTGGTACTTAGTATGGGCCATGCCTCCCAGGACCTCTGCATAAACCCGTGTTCAGGGTCAGTTGTGTTTGTCTGTGAGATTATCAGGCATTGCCTATAGCTGTACAGCGAGTTCAGGGTTGTAAACCTTGCTTCAGTGGAGAATTAAGAGGGGAGGGGAATGACATTCTTACACAACCAAGGTGGGTATGTTGTTTTATCTTCCAGACCTTAAAAAGGAAAATTAATTCAACTCTATTCAACAAATATTTATCAAACTCCTTCTCTCTGTCTTGGACCATAATTGTTGGTAGTTAGGAATAGAAGAGAACTAAAATGTATACTCATTGCCTTCAAGGAGATTAAAATCAGTCTTTCTGAGGATTTAAGATTGGCATATAAAGCAATTACATAAGAAACAGAGAAAGACGTAAGACAGCACAAAGTGCTACACTGAAAAATAATGGAAGTGCATAATAAACAATCAGAGCTATCGATCATCATAAGAGGAAAAGAATTGTCAAGAGGGTGGGATGTGACATGTTAAATCCTGATTGCAGTATAATTCCAGGATTATTTTCATGCCTGGGTTCTCCTCTGTTTTAAAGGGTGTAAAATATAGTGAGGAAAACTATCTGTAGACCACTGTGTAGACTTTTTGCCTGAATAGTTTTTTCAAAAGAAAAAAAACCAAGAACATTAATTTGTTAAGTGTTCCAGTCTATGTAGGTCAACTCACAACTATCCCAAAACTGATAGTGGAGCTGAGAGAAGACAAGTCCAGTGCTTTCATTTGGTTCTGGAAGGTGTTTCTTGCCATTCAATTAGAAATTATTTTCTCTGACATTCTGGAAATTTGTAACATTTCTAAGAAACTACTCAACCTGCAGTGTAATCATCTGAGGGGGATGTTTTGAACCTGTCATTAACTGAGACCTCTATTATTACTTTTTCTAGGAAAATGCTCATCTCAGAGTGCTACAAAGGATTAAGTTCTTTTCGTAAATCTAGTGTCCCTCTGCAGACTTGCCAGTTTGTATTGCAGGGGGAAAGGAGAGAGCCTTTGGTCTTAATAGATAACAATATAAAACATTATTGTAAAATTTTTTGTACATATTCTAGTTTAGTTCATTGGGGTTATCACCTATTCTACCTTTTAAATCATAAATTTTAAACTGGGTGGCAGTGCAAAGGAGTATTTGAAGGCAAAATAAATCTCTAGCCTTTACTTAGCTGTTTGAGCAAACAACGAACACTGTTATGAAAAGGCATAGAAGTAGGTGGGGAAGTCATCAATGAACAAGACAGTTGGCTGCATATTGATTTTCTACATGGACTGTGCCAAGAAGGAGAATTACAAAATTGATCCCTGCACTTGGAAAGCCTATCACAGAATGAGAGACGATAGGATATGCCCCCAATAAACATATCAACAGCAGTGATGAAGGCAAGGTAACAGGAATTATTTGTCTCGTTTTTGATTCTATAGCATCTAGACTTGCCCTAACTAAGCAGATCATCACATTGTTTTGGTCTTACTTTCTAGGTATAAACATAGCTAAAGATATAAAAGAATTGCTTTTTTAAAAAAAATTATTTTATTGAAGTGTAGTTGATTTACAATGTTGTGTTAGTTTCTGCTGTACAGCAAAGTGATTCAGTTATACATATATCTTTTTCATATTCTTTTCCATTGTGGTTTATCACAGGATACTGAATATAGTTCCCTGTGCTATACAGTAGGACCTTGTTGTTTATCCATTCTATATATAATAGTTTGCATCTACTGATCCCAAACTCCCAATCCATCCCTCCCCCATCCTCCCTCTCCTTTGGCAACCGCAAGTCTGTTTTCTATGTCTGTGAGTCTGTTTCTGATTTGTAGATAAGTTCATTTGTATCATATTTTAGATTCCACATATAAGTGGTATCATATGGTATTTGTCTTTCTCTTTCTGACTACTTCACTTAGGATGATAATCTCAAGGTCCAACCATTTTGCTTCAAGTGGTATTATTTTATTCTAAAAGAATTTTATTCTAAAAGTATTGCTTTTTATCTAAGGGAAATTATATCTATATTTGTTGCTTCCAGGGGTCAGTAGACTGTTCCTTGTTTTTTTGATGATAGCCATTCTGACAGATGTGAGGTGGGACTACGTCAAACCAAAAAGCTTTTGCACAACAAAAGAAACCGTGAACAAAATGAAAGGCAATCTGCTGAATGGGAGAGGGTATTTGTAAGCAGTATATCCGGTAAGGGGTTGATATCCAAAATATATAAAGAACCCATAAAACTCAAAATCAAAAAAGCAAATAACCCAGTTAAAAAATGGGCAGAGGACCTCAATAGACATTTTTTTTTTTTTTTTTCCTGTGGTACGTGGGCCTCTCACCGTTGTGGCCTCTCCCATTGCGGAGCACAGGCTCCGGACGCTCAGGCTCAGCGGCCATGGCTCACGGGCCCAGCCGCTCCACGGCATGTGGGATCTTCCCGGACTGGGGCACGAACCCGTGTCCCCTGCATCGGCAGGCGGACTCTCAACCACTGCGCCACCAGGGAAGCTCATCAATAGACATTTTTTGAAAGAAGACATACAGATGGCCAGCAGGCAAATGGAAAGGTGCTCAACATCACTAATCATAAGGGACATGCAAACCAAAACCAAAATGAGATACCACCTCACATCTGCTGATACTTGTTTTAAAGAATGATACCTCAGGGACCATCTGAGTGAGTCATAGGGGAGTTGGGGAGACATATTACCTAGGGAATAGGCTAAGCTCCCGTGACAAAGAGACCCCCAAATGCAGTATTTAATTAATAAATGAGTTTACAGCCATAAAAAGAATGAAGTAATGCCATTTGCAGCAACATGGATGGGCCTAGAGATTGTCATACTGAGTAAAGTAAGTCAGACAGAGAAGGACAAATATCATATGATATCGTTCATATGTGGAATCTAAAAAAAATGGTACAAATGAAGTTATTTACAAAACAGAAATAGACTTTCAGATGTAGAAAGCAATCTTATGGTAACGGGGGGGGGAAGGGGGGAGGGATAAACTGGGAGATTGGGATTGACATATGCACACTACTATATATAAAATGGATAACTAATAAGCATCTACTGTATAGCACAGGGAACTGTACACAATACTCTCTAATGACCTATATGGGAAAAGAATCTAAAAAAGAGTGGATATATGTATATGCATAACTGATTCACTGTGCTATACAGAAGAAACTAACACAACATTGTAATTAGACTATACTCCAATAAAAATTTAAAAAAAGAAAGGAGTTTATTTCTCTCTCACCTAACAATCTAAAGGTAGGCAGGTGTTCCACGGCTGATGGGTAGTTCTGCCACGTGAGATTATTCAAGGCCCCACAATGCCCTTGTCCTCATGGAAGAACTTGGCTTGCTACGACAACATCCTGATTCCAGCCTGAGAGAAAGGAGAGTGGAGAGCAGTCAGTTTCCTTTTCAATAATAAAATCTGGATCATAGCACATATCACTTCTACTCACATCCTTTTTGCCAGAACTGAAGTCACCCGGCCTCTTTAGCTGGAATGTAGTTTCTAGCTGGACAGCCATGTGCCCAGATGAAAGTAGAGAGTTTTATTACTAAAAAGAAGGTAATTATTGCTACTGGAAGACAACAAGCAGTCTCTGCCACAGTAGACAGTTCACTGTATTGAATTATTCCTGATCTTCATTGCTGAATGCTCAGCACGTAGCAAGTGCTCAATACATATTTGTTGAATTAATGAAAGTGAGCAGGAAACTAGAGCCAATCCTTAGGCCAGGAATGAGCACTTAAAGAGAAACCCAAGTCTTGAAATGGGAGAGACATAAGCTTGGTAGGATTAGATGTAAGCCTCCTGGGAATGGATGAATCAGTAGTGGAGATTATATAGCTTCTAGTAAAGTGAAGTCCAGAGATGAGCTTAGACAGTAAGTGAATCTTCTGTGCTTTATCCAGGGATAGTACCCTCACTTAAATAGAGAATATAATTTAGAAAAACTCATAGGAACAGGAAAAACTCCACAAGGATGGTACGATGGGGTGAGGGGGGAGGGTATGAGGATGAGTGGGAGGTGGGGTAGTATCCAGTCTGCTAATGGGGAAAGTCCAGTAGCCTCTACAGTTCAAAGGCAGGCAGGCATCATTTGATGGATCTAGCATTCTGACACTTTTTAGCAGGATTCATCCATTCCTGAGGATCAGCAGAGAGAATTGGCAAGATCCTGACTGGGCATTAGAGCCTCAACCAAGCAGATGGGGGGTGGAGCAGGGCAGGGTTTTGAGTTCTAGGCCGGGAAACTGAAGCAGCAGCTCAACTTTGTATATTGGGCCAACATAGCAGGTGTGGGAAATGATTCATTTTAGAAGCTGCACAAATTCTCAGAGCTAATTTTTGGTTGAATATCTGAGCAGTAAGACTTAATTCTGAGCATCATTTCTAATTTTCTGGCATCTTTATCATAACTGGTTCAGAAATGGAGGGGAGATGGATACGGGACCTGGGGAACAAGGGCAGAGGTTGACTGACATAAGGGCTGGTGTCTGAGACTCTGGACTGAGAAACTGATTATACTATGCCCCGTGTCCTTTGGTACTTTATAATGCTATTTTCTTTCTTGCAGTGAAAAGAATAATCGTAAAATATAGCACAATTTCAATAGGGCGATAAATTATGATAATGGATATTTTGGTGTCTTGTTATTCTAAAATAATCTGATTATTGTAATTAAAGAAGAATAAAAGCAGAACTCCCAAAATTGATGTCTCAGGTCAAATTGGCCTATTAGGTAAAAGAAGAAATTGTGTATTTCAGCACTTCAGCTCTGCATAATTGATGGGGCACTACTTACTATCTCTTTGGCTATTCAGCAGAGGTTCTGTTAGAATCTGCTTGTGTAATTTGAGGTTGCACAATTTATAACCTTCATAATTTTATAGATGTAAAACATTCTTAGAGATACCTATTCTTTATTCTTGTCAATTAATAGGTTCAATTGAATGTTGAAGATATATAATGAAAATCTCACCTTGATCCTGTATGTTTTCTTCCTTCTTTTTACACTAATAAATCTACTAAGCTAAGCCAAACATTAACATGCATGTGGATAAAATGATAGCCAGCTTTGTGAATGCACATATTTTTTTTCTCTCTTATCCTTCTCAGGGACTGTATGAATATTTGATCAGACTTCAGGGTAAATAAAGGAGTGACTTATGATTCACTTTACACTTAAAAAACTAATTTATATAAATTTCTTTTGAATTTCTATTAATAGAAATAGATGAACATTTTACAAAGAGTAATTATATGTGTATTTAAGTTATAGCTAGGTACTGTATATGGGATAGTTTACAAGAGAAAAGAAAGATTACATAATTGATGAATTTGTACACTTCACTATTAAGGTGAGTAGTTTAATTTAAGCAATACCTCATCCATCATAACTGTATCAGTATAGGAAGATGCAGTTGAGCCTTTTCCTCTACTATTAATGGTAGGACCAGAAAAAACTCAAGTTTTTTCTTTTTTTAAAAGAAATTCAAACATTTATTCAAGTTTTCAGTGGCTTTAGTCAAGGCAAAAGCATGTTTTGTAAATTATGGCAGTCCATGAATTTAGTTTTCCTTATGTATTTAAGACATTGGCTCACGATATTAGCCAACACATTGTATACAGTTTAGGTTCAGTTGGATATAATATTTTGGACTACTTTAAATAAAGGTCTAGCAAATTACTAATTCTCAAATCTGCTACATATGTTCAAATGAGGTTGTTGAGACTGCTATCCATAAATAGTGAGGCAGGATCAACAGAGGAATGCAGCCAGTCTATTGAAGTTGTGAATGACGTCGTCATTATCATCATCATCATTATTGGCATTGGCATTGCCATGATCATCATATTCCCTTTTATTTGCTTAGTATTTCTGCCTATTTGATCTTGAGCAGTATTGCAGTTGAGAGAAGAGATGATAAAGAGGAATACTGTTTCAGCTCCTTTACCTTCTTAATTTTGCTGGTAAAAAAAGAGCTGCTAATTTCACTGGTGAATTTCTGAGGGACAGCTAAACACTAGCTATAAGCATTAATCTGATTATAAACTCAAGTACCAATTTTAATTTTAATCTACAATGAGGATTATAATAATGAATGAAATCAGAATACTCATACCGTTTGATCACTACTGCTGTGACCGAAGGAAAATGTACCTTGGAAGCCAATTATTATCAGAAAGTTGTCTGTTACCATGGAATAAAAACAAAGTGGAATAACTTTAATATCTTATGTCTGTTACGTATATAATTTTAATACTTTAATTTTAAGCTTCAAAGTATAGAGGTGTTTTATTATTTGTAGTCCCCCCTGCACCCTGACTACATTTTGTTCTACTTTACTAGTGAAAATTCCAATGATTTATTTAAAGTCAATTAGTTAGTTGCTAAATCCAGGAGTAGAGTCTGCTATTTGTTTTTGTTTCTTTGACTAGTTAGTGGATGCTTTTGTTCCTGATTTCTGATTATATTCACTTATGTATGTATATTTTTATGTTGTTAGATATTCACAACATTAAGCCAACAAACATTTTTTGTAAATAACACATGAAGGTACATATGTTTATTATGCATTGAATCAAAGTATAATTAGCTGTAGATTTGAAAGAAACTTTTGAGATAGTTTTGAGGTTAAATGAAGGGATATTTCCAAGTTGACATCCCAAGAGTATGTCCTTGAACTCCCTGAACCTAGGAATGTAAAGGCCATATAGATGTCTAAAGGGTGAGGATGTGACATCCTTAGATGTGAGTTTGCTGACGAAAAAAAGTTGTGGATTACTCATACATTTTGCCCAGTAACTTTTTGAGGAGAATTATTTAAAATTGTCTTTTTAAAAAGCTTTTGGTTTTAAAATTTAGTATTGTTTACATCTCAATAGTTTCAAGTAGCAACTGAGAGATTATGTGATATGAATAGTTTTGTAGATCTGAAAAACCTAAATTGATCCAAAGATCAAGAAAAATGTATTTATCTTCAGAATATATTTTTTTATAAAAGTTAACTAAAAATGAGGGTTTATCTACTGTCTAGAGTATGCATCGTGCTCCTGTAATAATAGGAAGCACTTTGACCTGGGTTGGGATCCAGGCTCTGCCACTTGAATTTGGTAGGTTCATTCCTATATCCTCTCATAATTGCCTTGGGTAGTGCTATTGGAGGAGGTCATTGAGAGGACATGACCGCCAGTTGACCCACAAGCCGGAGGCGGCAATCAGAGGCTCCTCACCCCCTCCCATCCTTGAAATGTACATTCCACTGTTCCCACAGTCGGAGCTCTTTTCAAGGAAGCAACTGCCTTGAGAAAGCAATGTGTTGTTGAGACCATCTGGATGGCATAGGTGACAGAACCCAGTTAAGGCTTCTGTATAAACTTTTAAAATTCTGGTAGGCGAGTGCAGAGCTGTACGTGTCTTGCGACCGCCCAAGACAAGCCTGGTGTGTAAGTTCCTTTGTTTGTTAAACCTGCCACCTACCAATCCGGAGCCATCTGCCTCTTCCTGTGGTCTCTCCTTGCCCTTCGTGTACCTGCTCAGTTTCAGATTTCACTCAGGAAGCTCCCCTTGAACCAACAAGTTCCTAAAAGAGTAAGTTGATGGAAATCGGCTCTGATTTTGAGCCACTTACAGAGATAATCACAGGTGTCTTGGTTTCTCTGTGCCTCTCTTTCCTCATCTGTAATTTCTATTACTGTGGAGCTGATAATCTCATTTATTCAAAGTTGCTGTAGACTTAAATGAGATTGTTGATGTTTAAGGACTTTGCAAACTGCATATATTGTGTTAATCAAATTTTAATGACTTTTAAAATTATTATTTTGCCTTTGAAGTTTTGCCCTGTAAAGGCATGGATATATTGAAAGAGTAAGAGCAGTGAACAACAGCTATTGATATAATAATAGTTCTAATTTCATATATTTCTAACCTGAATTTAGAAGACAACAACCTTTCATAGTTAGAGACTGAACAAAAGGGTAATTTGGTGAGTTTTGGAACATTCTAAGTCAACCACTCTATGCCTGAGATTAGACCGTTTTTATAATTGAATCTGCACATGGTATTTTTATTAGTCTGCTTATGTGGCGGGAAATCAGTTTAGGTTTCTACACACTGCAGACAGGATAGACACCTGTCAGGGGCCAGAGACTCATTTGATTCCTGATGGCAATTGTAGTGATGCAGTTTAAGTGCAAAAGAAGAAAAGAATTCTTACCGATTGCTTTGTTATTGGGAGATGGACAGACCCCTTCTCTTTACTTTTACTGCTAATGCACTAAACATACTTAAGCTCTAGTCTGATTCTTTTTCGGTAAACATCCATATTTGCAACCACAGATACACTTGCATTAAGCTACAGTCTATTTTGTATAGAAAGAAACCAGTTTCTGTCTCTTCATCTCGCCCTCACTCTCCTCTCTCCCCGTAACTATGTTTGTGGAGGATACACTGCATCCAAACATGAACTCATCACTCCATCCTGGTTGTCCCATGACTAAAAATGAATATTTTGATGTAATTGCTTCTGACCTTCTTCATTATTTATTCATAACTGCTTGAAAATGCCACCCATTGTGTTCTTAGTGGGATTTTTAGGCTTCTGCACGCAATAAAAATGGAAAACTTGGAAAAAAAGCTTCGTTTTAAACTCAAGCAGTTCTCCAATTAAAAAGACCTAATACAGCATGGGCGTGCTGGTAAGTTCTTCTGTAAGGCTTCCTAGTAGCATTTAAAGGCCCCATTTCTCAGCCTGTATTTCTCTGAAGAGGCAGTTCAAATGATGGTCGTCAGCCCTTCTTTGAAAAGACATTCAGCTTACTTTGATTTTTGTCCATAAAAGAATGATCATTCACGGTTCTCTAGAAACAGGGGGTGGTAGGCAGAATTTATCTTAAGAATAATTTCATTGCCAGAAACTTTTATGTTAATTTTCATATGTGAGAACTGGTATTTTGTGGCTGAGTTTGAGACACTTAGAATGAAAGTAAGCTCAGAAAATCACCACAAGGGTATAATGGCTCTTGGTAGTTTTAGTGGGTGCCACAGTCTCATTGCTTGTGAGAGTAATAATAATATGTGTCGTAATTCTAAAAGCCAACACGTGGTGTTGCTACATGCCAGGCGCAGCTAGTCATCTGCATAGCTGGCATTGGAAACTTATTTTTCTGGGTTGAGAATTTGTTCTCATAACCATCTATTTTTTATGTGTGGTTCCTAACAGGAGACCTTGTTGAGAAATTGCTTAATACATACCTGAATTTAATTATGAATTCTGAAAACTGAAATGATAACAAAAATAAAGTAAAATTATTCTTCTGTGGTGGTTTCTTTGACTTGACTTTCTGGTGAGGACTAGAGTTGGATCTTAGAGTAATAATCACAGGAACTCAGAAGTCTCTCTGAATGGTATATCATCTTTGAGATGAAAATAGAAGGCAGGAATG
>NW_006799310.1:663003-692865 GCF_000442215.2 Lipotes vexillifer
GGAATGCTAATTTTACAAATTGGGAAACAGAAATGCAAATGGGGAAAGTGACCTTTCTTAAAATCACTACTAAGCGAGTCACTTAAGGAACTAAAAATGCTATGTTATATAATTACTTCTTTCTGGATTATTTTCTATGTTGATGCTCCCGAATTTGCCTTTCTGTTTGTGAGTGGCAGTTAAGCACGGGTAAGGATGCCACATTCAGGAGGCAGGGCAATTTAGTGGAAGGAATACTGGACCCGAAATTGTCATCCCCGTTACACCTCTAGCATGCCTGGTGCCTTTGGGTGAATCACAGAATTGTAATAGTTGTCCTTGTTAAGCGTTGTGAGAATAAAATGGAATGTGGGTTCAAAGGGGGAAATACATTATTTATACATTTTTGATGGACAAATGTTGTATGGTGCTAGATGTGCAGCATTGTATAGTACATGTATAAAGTTATACATGTTGTCCCTGCTGTGCTACAGATTTAGTGTTTTTTATGGTCCATCCTTTTATCCTCTTCTCATTCCTGTGATTCCTATGATTTACTCAGGCATGCCTATGACTTTAGATACTGTATTCCGATGACCTCTACATTTATACTGCTGACCTTGACCTCTCTCTTGAGATCAAATTCTGTAGTGCCAGCCTCCTACCGGACATGTCCACATGCATGTTCCAGAACACCTCAGAACGACCGTTTCTAAAACTGAAATCCCATTTGGGTACCATCATGCTCCTACTGCATTTTCCTTTCATTCTGTCTCTCAAGCTAGAAACTTTGGTTTCAACTGGGTTCAGTTTTCTCCTGTTCTTTTGCCTTTTGCATGTGTTTTATCAGTGATCAAATTCTTTAGATTCTGCTTTCTAAAAGTCTCTTGAATTCTATAATAATAAAATTATTATAGTCCCTATTTTTTTTGAGCTACTCACAGAGTTCAGGCTCCCATCAAATCCTTCCAGGATGCAGGCATAATAAATTTTTGAAAAACGTTTTTAAGGGGGAACAATAGATTTAAATATCGTTAAGGTGAGGTAAGGATTGATGGGAAGTGGTGTTCTGTTGACAGAAAGCTGAAAATTAGTATACTTCCTAGAGGTGCTCTCTCTGCCTCATTCAATAATTTGTCTTCACCTGGGGATTATAGATTCATGCAAGACCTAGTTTTTAAACCGCTATACAAGTGAACTTGGTTAATCAGGATGGAAAAAAAATTTCATTTTTCCTGTCCCTAAAGCATAGGCTGAATGGAGCTTCTGCAGGGCATGTTTGGTATTGGAGGGTCCCTTCTTCCTGCAAGTCACTCTAACCGCCACAGAGGGAGCAAAACAGGAAGGTAATGGGCTGGCAGGAGAGCCTGGACAGGGTGAGAGAGCGTGTCCTGAATTGTGACCCTGCGTAAGTGAATAGGCTTAAGTCTAAACTGGATGGAGACCCTCTGGGACCACACTTACCACCCTGGCGGGATAGAGGATGGTTCTGCCCTGCAGGTCTCCTTAAGCACTTCCTTAAGCATCTCAGTGCGGATATCCACCTGGGGTTCACTTGGCCCTTCTCACATCAACATGCCTGACAGGCAGTGAAAGAACCAGTAAGTAGTTCTGTATCACGATTCCTGGTGAAAGCCAAAAACATCAATTTGATTTAGAAAAGGTAGTTTAGGGATGTCCAAATGTGATATTTAAAATATGTGAAATTTAACAAAAAGTCAATAATCACCCGAATTGCCAATTTCTCAAGAGCTTTCCCAATGTTCAATTTTTTTTCTTTCTTCAAATATTCCACATGGCTACCAGAGAAATTTTTCCAAAATGCAGATTGACAAATCTTTAAAAAAATGGTTTCCCTTCAACTACACTTGCCTTCCTCATGTTTTCAACCGTGGTGGTTTACACTTTTACCAACAATACTCAAATGTAATCCTTTTTTAGGTTCTTCTTCCTTTCATCATAAGGTCAGTCTTCACATGTAATTTCATCTGAAAACAAAACAGATAAAAACCCACACAAATAATATAGCCTCTCAACCCTTCTCACAAATCTGACTCCAAAAGCAGTGGAGAATAATATAGAGATTTAGTGAAGGTTTCCTTGGCGTACAAAATGACACAGCTTTCTAAAACTCCTCTTCAAGCATCTCTTCTTTAAAGTTCCACCTTGTCAGGCAGCTGGCACCCTTTTCTCAATTTCTTTTCTCTCACTATAAGAGCTCAAGCTTCCTGGGCTACACCTTCCCATCTCTCTGTGGCTCTGATCATCATTCCTGTATTTAATGTAGTCCTTCCTCCGTTTCCTTCATTTATGTCCCCATCTATCACCCTGTTCAGCAAGACAAAGGATGCTGCTCAAGCTCTACCTGCCTGAAAAGGGTCAGAGCGAGGCAGGGCCGGGAGGGGGCGTGTAATGTTTGTAATTCAATTTTAATGTGTTTTTATCTGGCAAATTGAAATGAAGTCATGAAGTTTGTGAATGATTCACTTGTATATAAATTGGAGTGGATTAAAAGTTAACACTAGGTAAATCCTTCTCACAGAGTCTCATTTTCTGTGCCTCCTTGGGAAGCAGACGGTTTTGGATCTCAGAGGGATGGCATCTCTGCAAAGCCTGTCTTCTCCCTAGTGGAATCCAGGGAGAAACTATTACATTTACCATGGCTGAAATTGAGGATTAGTATTACGCTTTTGAACTGTGACTGTTGACTAGAACTGAGGAAGTTTGTTTTTGGAAACTAGGAAGTTTGTTTTTCCTAAAACCTGGAACCGGTATCCTGGGCCTGACTTCGTTGCCCTGGATTAGGTGCCTGTTTCTGAATCAATTACTGTGGACAGGAATAGGTGACCCTCTGATTGGGTACTTTTAACACAGAGGAAGCCATGGGTTAAGAGTGGGGAGGGATCGTTTTTCAGTGGTAGATAAGAGTTATTATTAGTTATTTTTTAATTTTTTACCTAGAGAGTACATTGAGGATGGTGACAGAAACAAGTGTCTGTTACATTGGCACACAAAGCCCTGCCTCTCCGCTTCAGCTTTCCTACCCAGCCCCATCCTGCAATGGCTGCTACTTGCTGTTTCCGCCATGTCAGGCCCTATCACATCTCTTTGCTTTTTCATAAGCTATTTCTATGAGTCGAGTGCTTTTCCTTCTCTTCTCTACCTGGTGAACTCCTGAGCAAATGCCTTCTGTTTTGCGATCCTGCCCTCCAGATGATGTTGGCTACTTTCCCTCTGTGGTCCAACACCACTTTGTACTTACCTGTATGACAGCGTTTCTTTTATTTTATTGGGATTATTTGTCCCCTCTTTCATTTTATGGGTATCTTGAGGGCTTCTCCATGTTCTATGCATCCCCAGTGATGGACACAGACCAGGTGATTACAATTTTATTCCATAAATTTGTGTGGCTGGAAAGGTGGGGAACTTTAGATTAATCTCATAATCTCTGTTTCATCAAGGTTGTGGTTCTCAACCTGATTTCTGCTGCACTGTTCCAAAGGGAATGCTTGGAAATGTGTGGGAGAACGTTGGGTTGTCACAACGACTAGGACTGAGTGCCACTGGCACTCATTGGACCAGGACCAGGGGTGCTAAATGTTCTGTAGTGCATAGGATAGTCTTCCACAGGAAGGGTTATTCTCTCCAAATGCCAGTAGCTTCCCCATTGAGAACTCCTTATCTAGTCTATCTAGTCTAAAGCACAGGAAAGAGGAGAACGATCTGATAGCTACAGAAACTGTTTCTGGCTTCCATCAACCCTCTGCACACACTGTGAATAGGAGAGCGTTATGCTCTGTGAGCGGACGGCTTGAATGATAGGTTTTTCCTGTCCACTAAATCCATTTCTACCCCTGGCTATTTCTCCCATGCCCTCTGGGTCCTGAGGTTGGAGTGCATGACTAAACCACAGGAAAGTGCAGGATAAACACGACTAAACCACAGGAAAGTGCAGGATAAAATTCTGCCCTCCCACTCAAATCTCTCTTGTTCTAGGTGTTCTCTAAGCCTGGGGAGAGGGACCGTGGGAATTGAGTTCTGTGCATTTCTTTCAAAAATACGGCACGATAATTTGATCTTAATGTTTCATCCACTGCGCAGAAGGCTGAGAGTGACTAATTTCAATGATCTTTTAAAAAATCTATTTATAGAAAGCCTTCTGGCTACAGATATCAATGTGGAAGGTGGCACATTGATTTAAATCCAGTTTTCTGTCACGAGGTGTCAGAAAAGCTAAATGGCTCTATCATGGTTTTTTAGGTCCTTTTCTCGGAAGGACATCCTTTTGTTCAATGTTGACACTGACGTGGCTGTGGTATCCAGGATTTAGGAAGAGTGTGAGGAGAAAACTTGGGAGCTCAGTTTTTCAAACAGGGCTCTTTGATTCTTCACCGCAAAGACATTTTTGAAAAAAGATCTCTGAAACACAAGCTCAGTCATTCACGTGGTTTACTGTCCTGTGTTATGTGTAGCAAAAAGTCTTTTTGACCAATTTACCAGGAGAGTCTGGAGCTTGGTATTTATCAGCAGTTGCTTGATAATGTTTTCTGAAAGATGTTGCCTGTAAAGGATGCTTTATAAAGCCAAGTTCTAGTCTATTTACTGTATGTTTCTTTTTTTAGATACTCCCAGAAGTATAAAAGCATCCACTGCTACAGCTGAACAGTTTTTTCAGAAGCTGAGAAATAAACATGAATTTACTGTTCTGGTGACCCTAAAACAGACCCATTTAAATTCCGGAGTGATTCTCTCCATTCACCACTTGGATCACAGGTAGGTGAGGCTGCTAGAGTTTCCTGTGTTTTCATTATATATGGTGAAATTAACACATTAAAGAGAAGTAAACAAAAGCAAGATATTCATGATTGGTTTAAAACAGCAAGAATAATTTTGCTACATTATGCAAAATCAGAAACACAAGTAATTGAGATCAGCCTAAAAGCAGAAGGAGCTATTGCTTTTGATGTTGCTAAGGGCGAACGGAAGTCGCCATTCCTAAAACCCATTTATTAATTACTAGCTTCCTCATGAGTTATCTTCCTCAATGTTAAAGTCAAACATACTCCCTCTTAATTGGTGAACAGTTAGCCGCAAAAATACCATATTCTGTTTCTTTAGGATATTGCCTGGGTTTAGAGTTTAATAGTCTTATAATTTTAATCACAGACAGATAAATTCTTTTTCAGCGCACTTCTTAGACTGTGGCAGTTACAGCTGTATTTTTGGATGTGTGTTGAATCAAAATGCTGTCTAGTATTTCCTAGCTCCTCGCACGCATAGGAGCATGATTAGGAGAGCTGGTGGGAGTAGTGAGGAAGAGGGGAGAGGGGGAAGAAGAAATTCATTCATAACACTTAGCATATACATAAATTGCTACTAAATATTAAAGTGATTCCCTCCTGAAAGAATAACCACAGTTCTGACAGTGAAAGTTCTTTTGTGTTCATATTTTGAATGCCCACTTCGTGACTATCTGGGGACGTTGGGCAAGTCATATAACCTCTCTGTGCCTCAATTTCCTCATCTGTAATAGGAGGATAGAAATAGTACCTCCTTCATAGGTAGTTGTGAGGATCAAAGACTTCATATATGTAAAGTGTTTTACATATATAATGGACTTAATAATCCTGTTCAGATGTGGGCAGAAACCTCTTTTCTTGGTTTCTCTTAGGAGAGATGGGGCAGCCTGGGACTTGGCAAATCTTTGCTAAATACTAAAGGGCAAACAGAAGCAAATATATGTGGAGAACGAAATATAGAAAAGTGACACAGAGAGCAGGGTTCCTGATCACATTCTACTTGGATTACTCTCAGGGATTTAAGACCCCATCTAATTCTATCTTTAGTCCCAAAGGATTGGCATAACTTCCCAGGCCCCTCACTTGGATTTCTTTCCTCCCAGGTTTTGGCCTGTTTTTGAAAGGAGGGTGCCATCCTAACATTCACCAGGTAATCGGCTTGGGCTCCTTAAGACTGAGCAACAGGGCTTCCCTGGTGGCGCAGTGGTTGAGAGTCCGCCTGCCGATGCAGGGGACACGGGTTCGTGCCCCGGTCCGGGAAGATCCCACGTGCCGCGGAGCGGCTGGGCCCGTGAGCCATGGCCGCTGAGCCTGCGCGTCCGGAGCCTGTGCTCCGCAACGGGAGAAGCCGCAGCAGTGAGAGGCCCGCGTACTGCAAAAAAAAAAAAAAAAAAAAGACTGAGCAAGAAAGGGAGAGGTCCATCTCCAAGGGTTCACCAGGGCTGTTCGCCTTGGTATGTTCCTGGTCCTCGTCTTCAGGAGATTGACATCAGGGGAGCTCCTCGTTTGTAACGCTGCGACCCTCCTCTTCTCCAGTGGGCTTTAGGCAACATGATTCACATACAGCGAAAGATATTGTTCCTTCACAGAGCAGCCTGATTTATTGCTGATTATTTCTGTTTGCTAAGAAAATTTCCCCTGTATTTTGGGCACGAGATTTTTCTAAGCTCTGTGGCTTCTTACTACCCCATTTGTAGAGACATGGAACTCGCCTAACCTTCTTCCACATGACATCCCTCACGACCATCCCATCCAGATGGTCAATGTTTTCTTGGTCCCTAGAGTTGAATACATTAACTCTACAAATGTTTGACCAGCATGCATTTCTTATAATCTATGCACTTTCCAACTGATACGTATTAAAATAGTTTGAAAATTGTTTTTAGCACCTTAGATATAGTAAGGATATGGACCACCGAAATACCCAACTTTTATCAGGTAGGTCTTTGAAGGAAGATTTGCTGTCAGACAGATCCTATCTTACTATTCCTATGAAGTAGATTTGTTAAAGTTATGTGTAGGGCTTTATATTGACTTATTTCAATTAAAAATAATATTTGTTTTTTTCAAATTAGCATAGCAACATATTTTCATTGTAGAAAATGGGGACAACTGACAGGTGTAATAAAGAAATAGGAAAACTCATACAAGTCATATCACCAGAAGAAGACTGATGTTGAAATTCTGTCATATTTTAATCCAGTTTTTTGTCTGTGTCAGTGTGTGTTCTTACTTTTGGATACTGAACTCTTTCCTTTTTTAACTTTAATAAACAACACTGTGATGAACATATTTATACATAAATCTTTGTGCTCAGCTCTCATGCTTTCCAATTATTCTTGTTAAATTGATTATTAATTCTTCATTCTTCCTTTGTATCATCTGTAAATTTGACAACATTTACCTAAACAAATACCATATTTGAGATAGAGGATATTTTTCTATGATAGTTAAAATCATATCTATTTGGAAGGCACTTTTCATTTGCTTGGGAAGCCAACAATTATTAAAGGCTTACCGTGTGCTAGGCACAGTACTCGGTGCATTCCATGGGTTAGTTCCTTTTACGTCAATATTAGATAGTGGTTCAGAGTGCAGATCTGGAGAAGGACTGCGTGCATTCCAGTCATAGCTCTGGCTGTGTGACCTTGGGTACTGGCTTTGTGACCTTGGGTAAATCACTTACCTCTTCTGAACCTCAGGTTCCTCATCTGTAAATCTGTATAAAGTGCTTGATGGTGCTAGAGGAAAAAATCCACTAAAGTCCCATCATATTGCAAGGTCATTATTCTCATTATCATTTTACAGATAAGAAAAACAAGTCTTAGAGAGGTTAAGTTGTTAAAGGCTCCCAAGAGTAAATGCAGGTAGGGTTTAAACGCAGGTAGTATGATTATAGAGCTGGTCTCCGGGACCTCTGTGCTGTGCCTTCTCTCAGTGTCTGAAGTTGTTAGACTAGCTTCTCTTCTGCCTGTTTTTTCACAGTATCACTTATCTAGATGGTGACAGAGTCGGCACCCAAACCCACTTCTTCTGATTTTTTTTTATTCCAGTTTTATTGAGATATATCAATAATTGACACGCAGCACTGTATAAGTTTAAGGTGTACAGCATAATAATTTTACTTAACATACATCATGAATTGGTTATCACAGTAAGTTTGGTGAACACCCATCATCACATATAGATACAACATCAAAGAAATAGAAAAATAATTTTCCTTCTTCTGAGAACTCTTAGGACTTACTCTCTTAACAACTTTCATGTATAACACACAGCAGAGTTAATTATATTTACCAGGTTGTACATTACATCCCTAGTACTTATGTATCTTATAACTGGAAGTTTGTACCTTTTGACTGCCTTCATCCAATGCCCTCTTCCTCCATCACCCGCCTCTGGGAACCACAAATCTCATTTTTTTTCTGTGAGTTTGTTTATTTGTTTTTGAAGCATAATTGACCTACAACACTATTAGTTCCTGTTACTCAGCGTATTTCTATATATTTCAAAGTGATCACCACAATAAGTTAAGAGGGCACCATACATACACACATACGTAGTTATTGACTATCTTCCCCACACTGTACATTTCATACCTGTGACTCGTTTATTTTATAACTGGAAGTTTGTACCTCTGAGTCTCCCTCACTTATTTCTCTCCTCGCCCCAAACCCTCTCTCTTGTGGCCATCGCCTGTTTGTCTCTGTATCTGTAACTCTCTTTCTGTTTTGTTATGTTTGTTCATTTGTTTTGGTTTTTAGGTTCCACATATGAGTGAAATCATACAGTATTTGTCTTTTTCTGTCTGACTTATTTTACACTCAGCATAATTCTGATTCCCGAGTCCGGTATTTTTACACATCCACTGTGATATCTCCTAACCTCCCATTACCCTCACAGACCTTGTGCTTTGGTTTGTATTGTTTTTTTTCCTGTTGTTGTTGCTGAAGGTATCTTTCTTTCCTTAGTCTTATTCTCAGCCATCTCTTTAGTGTCATCATTTCCTGAACACTTATTCTCTGCTTATTTTCACAAAAAATTAAGGAGGTTTATAGAGATATCTACAGACAGTAAGACAAAAATAAAATGAAATATGCAAGCCAAGGCAAAGAAGAAATAGACAACCACTTAGATGATAAGGGAATGCAACTATTCTTGGTTCTGAGACCAGAGACTTATTTCTCCTATGACCTTTTAGGGTAAAATATAGTGAGTGCCTTTAGAGGAACAAGTTCAGAGGACCTTGTGTCAGCTGGTGACATCAAGCCACAGCGCGCTTCAGAAAAAGCAAATCTATAACGATGCCAGTAACGTGCATCTAGGTGTAAAGGTGTTTGAAGTTGTACTGTCTTCGAGGCCCTTGGTAGTGTGCCCAAAAGTTCTGTGCAACCAAGTTTTGCTGCTCAGAATGCCAATAGCACCTCCTATGTGAAATCCTGTTAAAATACCATGTCTTCTAGGCAATATTCCATACCAGTTGCTTTTCCCAGTGTCTTGAGAATAATACTGAATTCAAGTTAGACTTCTCAGATGAATACCCAAATTGCAGCTATTCTTTGTTGACAGTTAAATGAAAGTTGTGTTGAGCCTCAGCAGCAATTGAGTTGTAGGAAACACTGACATTTTATTATGAAAATTGAGGAACCAAATAAGGCCATGCCTGAACAGAAGGTACCCACATCCTCCTGTGGTGGCTGAAGTAGGCAGTTCCCAAGGGCAGGGCCAGGCTTTTTCTGGGTAAGTAGTGTGGATTCTACTCTCGTGTAATGATGGATAGATCCTCTAGAATGTGGAAATTTTAGCTATGCTACAAATTTCAAACATTACATATAAGATTAATGCTGATAGTGAATTGTACAAATCAGGAAAATCACAAAGAGGGAAGCAAAAATCATCTGTAATTTTATCCCCCTGGGGATAGTGTCTACTAATATTTTCAGTTATAAATGTCTACTTAAAATAGATAGATATACTATTTTTAAAAAAAATTAAATCACACTGTACATATTTTATAACTTTTTATAATTTAGCAAAAATTTTTGAGGATTTTCCTATGCCAATAAATATTCATTTATAATCTGTTCATTAATGACCAAAGAGTATTCCATTACTGGGTGCAAATTAAATCAGGGAAATCAGATTCTCACAAAATTTTAATTTTGTCATTAAAAATGCCAAACTATCCAAAAAATGTCAACTTTTGATCAGTAGAACTATCTGAGGTATCCATTAAGATGACTAGCTTGCAAAATATGGTCCTGGATAAGTGAATACATATATGTGCTTCAAAGGATGGTTAGCTGTAAACCAGTTAAATGTTGAAAAATGCTCATCAAAATAAACAGGTGATCTGTCATCCTTTAACTGGCAGTGATTAGATGTGGATCCAGCCTTCCGTCAGGTCTGTCTTAGTTCACAGAAGAGTTCTTCCTCATGAGGAAAGAAGCTCATTTCCTAGTTGCTTTTGGGAGTGGGTGGGGTGAGGTCGTGGTGCTCCACTGACCACAGGTTCTTGCCTGCTTGGTAGAAGGCAAGAAGTTGAGTTATTCATAACCCCGTGAGCTAGGCTTTGTGAGTTTGACCATAGAGTGCCTGCTGCAGAGCAAACACTTAAATAAACATTAATGCTATTACTAGAGATGATGTGAAGTGGCTTCCCTGCTTCTCGTGTCAGTCCCTGACTTCACTCTTATCTCCCTGCGGGTTGATGGCAGTGAGCTATCCTGAGATATTGTGCATCTTGCCCTGACTCCAAATGAAGTAGGGAGAGGTCAGTGAGAAATAGAGGCTGTGGGGAATGTCAGCTCCGGCACTGGCAGAGATGGAGAAAAGTGGTATCATTCAGTAGGAGTATAAATGCCAGGCACAGTGGCCAGTCTGCTCATCATCTCTGTGTAGATCCCTTTTCTTTCTGCTCATCCAAGTCCTGTTCACACTTCAGAACTTCACTCACAGCTCCGTGAAGCTTTTACTGACCTTCCCAGTTTACACGAATTTCTTTCTCCAGGTTTTTAAATCTGGGCCACTCCTTTTGGCATTCTAACATATAACATCTTGTTGTTTCAATGTTTCACATATATACATATGTATTAATTGCATATGAGACGGTAAAAAGTATCATTTGCTGCCTTTGATCACAATTTAAATTTTAAAAATCTAAATCTATTTGATAACAGATATTTACTGAAGATATTTAAAATTTAAATTGTATTAAAAAAAATTGGTAATACATGCCATGGTTCAAAATTTAAAAGGCACAATAAGATATAGAGAAAAAGTCTACCTTCATCCCTCCCCAGCCACCTGATTTCTGTCCCTGGGGGCAACCACTATTATCATTAAAGACATTTTGAAAATAAGAAAAGTTAAAAGAAGAAAATGTTTCTCAGCCAGTCAGTGGTGTGCCGGAGCAGGCTCATACTGGCTGATAATTGAAACTTTGTGAGCTGGCTGACGTTACTGTTGTAGCTTGAAGTAGACTATGGAAATAAGCAAGTGCTACAGAGTAGAGCTATTTTTAAAAAATGTATTTTTGTTGATAAATATTCTTTTTTTAATGAGTCTACTTTTTTCATATTTCTTTTCTTCTATCTTCCCTAAACAAATGGATAAATGAACCAATATCTTAGAATTATTTCTCTAGAGAACAGAGAGCCAAATGTTAAACATTTATCAGCACCATGCCTGCAGTGGTTGTAGACAACCACCATAAGACTCTAGGATGTAGCTTTTTAATCCTTTTCCCAGGAGTAGTTGTGTGTTTGCCTGAAATTTTATGTAGCTGACAACAATTTTTGATTAGATTTTTTCTTTTGCTGTAAAGGATTATGCATTAAACTTGCATACTCCATTTTACCTGCCATGCTGTCATACAAAGTTAGATGCTAAATAAATATTTGGTGGGTGAAAAAATGAGTGGAAGATCGAGCAAAAGATCATCATGAGTACACCAGGAATCACAAATGACATAACAAAGTTTTCTCCAGGCTAGGGTAAAGGATCTGGAGAATGTTCAAATTGCTCTACTGATGCAGGGTGCCTTATCTATCCTGAAATGCCGTTAGCTCTAGGCGTGAGGATTTCACTAACTGGCAGACGCTGCTTCCAAATGACTGCAAGTCAAGTTCTTAGAGAATAACGACACCTGTAATGAGCTATGTAGCAACATCTCAGCCACTGTATGAAAGCTGGAAACCTAATCACACAACTTTGTTAGTTTGGGCATATGAGACTAATGGACGCGCTCTGGGTCTTGGGGTGTCTGAAGTGAGCTAAGAGCAAGATGGAAGTGGGAAAGGCAGACATTACAGTATCTTGGGACTGGAAGTGTGCTTAAGTCACATCTTAGTACTGAAACACAGCTTCAAACAAAGTGACATCATTATGAAGCTACTGGGAACCTTATAAGCAGTGCCCTGGTGCACCGTGAACAGTCTCATTTGGCCTCCAAAGCTGAGATGCTGGTTTCCAGTGATGTTTTTCAAGTCGGGGCTGCTGTTAAAAATTGGACCACAAACTTCACGTGAGCACAGTGTAAAAAGATTGTTGGCTCTTCTGGCATTTCTGTGTATGTTTAGCCAACATCAGTATTACCTAAAAACAACAGACAATAGTATATGGTACTTTATGTATGAAAGAATTAAGACACTTAGGCAGATCAAAGGAGTTTTCTCATCATTACAGTTTTCTGGCTATTGTGTTTTGAAAGGAAAAAAAAAGACTAGAGAAGTAATTCTAAGATATTATTCACTTATCTATTTGTACAAGAAATACAGAAGAGAAATATGAAAACAGTAAAGGCTAATTGAAAAGTGAAAGTATATTTGTAAGTAAAAATGAATGAGAAAATTTCCCCGAATTCCAAAAGGACTCTGTTTTTCCATGTTTTGCAAAACTGCATTTTCTTCACGGTAAATAAAACCCTTTTGCTGTCCCTTGATGGTAGCTTTGGTACAGTCCCCTAGATTATACATTCTGTGGTTTAAAATTTCCTTTATGAGAAATTTATGGTCTACTCTATAGAATAGAAAATTTGGCATGATTTTGGGCAATTTGGGGGAAGTAAGAAAAAAATTCATCTGTCCTTGAAGCTACCTAACTTTCTTCTTTGGATGTTGAAGAATTTGTGACAATGAAGGAGAGATTATCTCAGCACAATATTTGACTCTGCAATGAATACTGATACATAGGCATTAATGCAAATACTGTTGATTAGTTTACTATTGATCTTTTAATTGGAGATCTGGAAAGGGGATGATGGTACATCTGTATTTAACTTTCCATCTTAATCTGCCCCGCTGTATTCAATGAATGATCATTTTGTCCTGCCTAACAAAGAAAAGAAATGGACATCTTGAACTTAGATCTAGGTATACTTATCTAGTGTGGAAGCTGGTGGTCCCAATGCCAGTTACCCAAAAGCCCATTCTTTTCTCACATATTTGTAATGTCAAATGTAGTACCAAATCTCTATCAATTCAGAGGTCTGTTTCTGGGCCTTGTATTCTGCTCTACTGATTGCTTGTGGCTCCTGCAGGAAGACCGCACTACTCTGATTACTGTAGTTTTATAAGACTTGCTAACTCATAGTTCAGGTCTCTGTTCTTCCTGTTCAGATTTTTTTGCTATGCTTGAAACTTTATTCTTTGGTATAAACTTTAGAATCAGTTTGATAAGTTTTATGAAAAAAATGCCATTGGGATTTATATTGGAATTATATCACATTAATGTGTTAACATTTTTCTGATATTCATTTTTTAAAATCCAGGGATATGACTTATCTCTCCATTTTCTTGCATTTCTTCTTTATAATTATCTCTATAAAGGGCATACACATATTTTGTTAGATTTTTTCCTAGGAACCTTATAGGCTATTCTGTTACTCAAGTGGGATCTTTATTTTTCCATTATATTTTCTAATTTGTAAAAGACTTAAGTTACTATATTACCAGAAAAATGGATTCTGATTTGTATCAAAAGTAACATCTTCTATAGTATTTAACTTGCTTTCTCTTTTGTCTCTGGAGGAAAGTTGGATTATTTGGATGCAACTCAAGTATAATAAGAAAATTTTCAAGGTGCCATCAAAGTTCATTTAATTCTCTTTTCTTAATCTGCCATACATTGATATGCACTGACATTTCAATGATCTTTTCCAAGCTGAATGTTGAGGGATTGTTGTAATATATTTTAATTCTTTGGCATTAAGTCTCTTCTCCTTTTAGTCTTACGATGTCGTTGTGAAACTTCCCAAATGCTGTTTAGGCCTTCGGTCAATCACTTAAAATCATTTTTCAAAAGACTCATTTAACAAATTAAAATGATCTTCCTGCAGTTTATTAGGAAGTGACAGGAAATAGAATTGAGCTTATTTGTAACTTGTTTTGTTATCTCCTGTAGTGTGGTGAAGCATGTACCTTTTAAAAAAGTCCATGCAAAATATTGTTTTGGGGCTTCCCTGGTGGCGCAGTGGTTGAGAGTCCGCCTGCCAGTGCAGGGGACACGGTTCTTGCCCCGGTCCGGGAAGATCCCACATGCCGCGGAGGGGCTGGGCCCGTGAGCCATGGCCGCTGAGCCTGCGCGTCCGGAGCCTGTGCTCCGCAACGGGAGAGGCCACAATGGTGAGAGGCCTGGGTACTGCAAAAAAAAAAAAAAAAAAATTGTTTTGGTGTCCTTATTGACATGGAGTTTATGTTATCTCCATTACTTAAGAAATATTATTTCCCTAGCTGTTGTATACACTTGCATTCCATTGATTTTGGCAAGGTGTCGTATTTTTGAAACCATATATTGATGTATTTCATAATAGTTGAATGAAAGTCATTCAAATTTTGCCTCTTCTTTTCAGTGATTTTACCCATTGAGCATTTAAAGAAGGAGATGATTGGCATGCTGTCATCTTTCCTTTGTTTTTTAACCTTTGGTTATTTAAAGCTCTAGGTGGTGTAAAAATTATGTTTGATTATTATTGAGGATGTGAGTGCAGTAGAGAATACATGAATCAGTGAATATTTCAGCTTAAATCCATTTAACTTAGCCAGTAAGAATACTCTGATCAGCACCAAAACGAAAGTAAGGTATGCGTTTTGAGGAAACAATTTACTTTGCAGATGACTTGAACTATACACTTTGAAGCACTGAGCACTATATTTAAAATACTTTTTGCTAACATGATATCTGAGAAACGACTGTCATTTCTAAAGTTTACTGTTCTTTGAATATTAGTGAATTTGTACATTTTCATATATTTATTAGTAAGTTGTTGGTGTCTCTGATTAGATGAATAGTTTCTAAATATCCTTTGCCATTTTTACACCAGAGTCTTGTCATTTTTCTTGTTTATTTGTAAAATTCTTTATATGTTAAGAATGTCAACTCACTGACAGTTATATTTGCAGGAGAGTTCCCAGGTTAATGATTGCTTTTAATTTAAAAATATTTTTTGAAATCATTTCAAACCTACAGAAAGTTACAAAGTCAGTACAAAGAACTCCTGCCTCTTCTCTCACCAGATTTCTAATTGGTAATATTTTTAGCTCATTTGCTCCATCACCCTCTATCTCAGTCCAGTATGCCTTTTACTGACAATATACTCCATCACCCTTAAATACTCTAGTATATATTTTATTAAAACAAGGACACTCTCTGTATAACCAACATACACAGTACAATCAAGAAATCAACATTGACAGCACGATACCATCCAATCTCAGACCCCACTTAAATTTCACCAACTATCTAAACAATGTCTCTTTTTCCTTCTTGGGCCATAATTCCATTCTAACACATGTTGCATTTGGTTGTCATATCTCATAATTTCCTTCAATCTGGAGCAGTTCCATTCCCTGTTTTGGGTATCCTTTAGAGTCTCAGAAGTATAGGCATTTCATTCCATATTATCACTGTCAACCTGGGTCCATCTGATGTTTCCTCATCACACTCAGGCTATGCATTCTTGTTAGGAATACCACAGAAATGATGCTGACCCTATCTGGAGGTACACTGTGTCAGTCTGTTCTACTGCTGTGATATTAACCTTGATCACCTGGTCAAGTTAGTGATCTGCCAGGTTCTGCACTATTTTTTCCCTTTGATTTTGATCAGTATTTTATGGGGAGATAATTCAATTTCATTCCAATATCCTGTTCCTCATCAGACCTTCACCCACCTGCCTTAACATCCATTGACTGTTCCCACCTGTATAAGATACGATTGCTTCTTAGTGACATGAATAAAATTATAAAATGGAAAATTGAACTCATTCTAACTCAAATTCATTTTTTATACTGTCAAAAACTTAAGGACTATGTGGCATGTAAAAATATATTCCCAAAAAATGGTAATTCAGACTTTTGTATATCATTTTAAAATTTTTATTTATTTATTTATTTATTTTTGCGGTACGCGGGCCTCTCACCGCTGTGGCCTCTCACCGCTGTGGCCTCTCCCGTTGCGGAGCGCAGGCTCAGTGGCCATGGCTCACGGGCCCAGCCCCTCCGCGGCATGTGGGATACTCCCGGACCGGGGCACGAACCCACATCCCCTGCATGAGCAGGCAGACTCTCAACCACTGGGCCACCAGGGAAGCCCTTGTATGTCATTTTAAGTGCATATCCTCTTTCACTATGCAACGTATCTTTAAATTAACTACTGTATTTTTCTTTAATGAAAAGTATTCATTTATACTGAATGAAATTCAGAGAAAATAATGTTATCTCCATAAAGTTGATTTGCCCAACTTTTCTACCTTTTTCTTGATAGGTTTATATACAGTATTGCATTCATTGAACTAAACTCAAAGACCTTTGTGAAAACAAGATCAGAGTGTATATAAGATATATTTCCAGGCAAATTTTGCTGGAAATACATTTAGCCTTCTATGACGTCTAGTTATTGGATTTTCATTTTTTGACATTTCTACTAGGTTAAAAATGCATGTTTTCTACATTTAAAAAATAATTCTGATTGTTATTCATCAGCCAGTAACTGAAATAAATATATGACAAAATCTTTCTATCCTTTAGTTTGTCAGAATTCAGGATCTATTGCAGGTGTTTTGTTCAATCACATTAAGAAAAGTTGTGCTTATTTTTAATCTCTCCATTTCTAACTAGATATGAGAATGTAGAGTAATAAGACAGTATAAAAATGTCTGGTCATGTAAAATAAAGATCTGGCAGAAATACTGGACATGAAAAAGGAAGGCCTACATTTATAGCAAATCATCATCCCAGGGAGTGTCAATTCAGGAAAATGATGAAATGGGAACTCTTTGAGGACCTGGACTTTTGTCTCTTTTTCCCAGTATTCTCTGTGTCTGGTATAGTGCCTGCTGTAAAGATGGCTGGTAGATGTTTGAGGAATGACTGAATGAGAAGTGCAGAGAATCTGCTGATATCCAGTGTATGGTAGTTGGCTGATTTCTTAGGTTCATTGAAATGTTGTCTCTGCATTATAAGGATTAACACTTTATTAAGCTCTTACTCTGTGTCATGTAGTCTTCTAAACACCTTACATGGATTAATCTCATTAAATGTGCATCACAATCTTGGAGGTAGGTACCATTCTTATCCTTATTTTCCAGATAAGAAAATGGGGCCTTGAAAGGTTAAGTCTCAAGTCCAAGGTTACAGTAAGTGGCAGAATCAACATTTGAACCAGGCTGCCTGACACCAGAGCCCATTCTCCTGTAACCACCATCCTGACAACTTCTCTCTCTACCTGTTTTAGAGCAGCACCATGGCCTTTCTGCCTCCTCAAAACCCAAGAACTCTATTGACAGGGAATACTCTTGCTTTCTATTGCTTTTGAAGACAACAATCATATATTTTTCTTCTATTAAGCTTTTTTGTTATAGTAAAAATTTTTATCCGGAAGTTTACTTTCTTGCAATTTATTTCTTTATTTCAATAGCATCATCATGGCTTGTCGAAATTGATAACAGTATAAATAAAGCTGTCATGGTGTACATGATTGGGAAAATATTTTGTCTTTTCATTTTTTTAAATTGCCTCTCCATAAAAAGTTTGTGCTAAAACTTAAAAATAAGATTCCTACATTTTTGGCATTTCCCTACTAGAATTTGGGGCCCAGTTGGATCTACTTTCTTTAGTTAGGGGGGTCCAGTAGCCATTTCGATTGGGAACGCTTGAAGTAATAGGCTCACTAAGAGCAAAATGTCACCTCATTGGATGACCCATGAACCCTGTTGCTCTCTTCCTTGGCTTTTATCTATTCCGAACAATAGAGGAGACATGATGACCCATGAAGCATGTCAGAAAACAGATGCTGCAGTGTTGACAGCTTACTCTCCCCTGTGACTAATTCCTTTCTTTCAAATACAGCCTCCCTAGAACTTCTAGCTGCCTTACATGCATCAATGCTTTTCCTTTATTGTCTGCCCGTAGTTTCAGAATGTGTTATGTGTAAAGCTGCCGGAAATTCCTGCACAGACAAACCTCTATTGGCCTAAGGAAGTCCTATCGATTTTTTAGGACCTTAGGAAAGCAAAATGTTAACTTAAGAGGAAGATTTGAAACTAGATAAAATACTTCCTGGAATCAAAGGGCATCGAGGGTCTTTGGGAGTCAGTCACTCCAGATGGATGTATTCCTAAAAGCATCATGAATCATTGTTTTAGGTGAAGGTGATGATGAAAAGTTACCATCTTGAGAACATAATTTTCTTTCAGAAATATTGTTTGTTGTTTATACTTTGAGATAGCACGATTGCATGCACACTTTAATACACTTGTAAAGCCACCTAAGTATCTGGAAATTGAAGAGACCATTGCTGTATTTTCTTGGAATTACACATGCACATACACACAAATTCCAATTTATCCAAAACTACAATAATGTTTAAATTATGTATATAAATGTATATAGATTTTAAGAGATCACCAAGTTCTTTCCTTCAGGCAGAGCTGACTTACATTATTCTAACAGGTAAAACTACATCCAGAAAAGATGTTTTGTTTTGTGAATTTTTTTCACAAAAGAGATTGACTTAAGTAACCAAATTCAGAAATTAAAAAATGATGTATTATGGATTTTTTAATGTAAAATTAAGTACATAGTGTCTCATATACTAAAGGATCAAGTAACTAATGATTCCTCAATGAATATGTTATTCCCTCCCTGACTGTGCTCTACTTTTCTATGTATGTATATTTTTAGATCCTTTCATATCAAAGTGGATGTTTTGAGAACTTGATGTATAAAATATCATTTCTATAGTTTTTGAACCCTACTTGACCATTAACACACATCACAGATGGTTTCACAATTCCAGGGATAATTTACTCCACTTCCTTTCTGCAGAAATAGAATTACATATACTCAGTGGAAAAAAGAAATTCATGTTTTATATAGGTCTTTTAAAATAACTTTTCAGGGAGGGAGATGCAAGAGGGAGGAGATATGGGGATATATGTATATGTATAGCTGATTCACTTTGTTATAAAGCAGAAACTAACACACCATTGTAAAGCAATTATACTCCAATAAAGATGTTAAAAAAAAGAGATAACTATAAAATAACTTTTCAATAGGAGTTTCATCTTTAAATTCAAATGAAGTGATACCTCAGTTAATAAATCCCTTGGAACCATATGTATTTTATTACTTAACTATATTAAATATACCCTTGTGCATGCACATGCGTGTGCATACACACACAAATACTCGCACCTCAGAGTCTTTCAAAACAGAACAGCTAGTGCTTATTTTTAATGACTAGATCTTTAAATTTTCCTCTCTGTTAATCTGAGTTGTATAGAAAAAAGTATGACCATTTCTGAAATTAGAACAATGCTATATATCATAAGGGGATAGTGAGCTGGAAAAATTTTAGAAAAAAGGAAAGAATGCACTGACCCTTTCTCAACCTACTACTCTTCAGTGTAAGCCCTCTTGGGGAATTAGTGAAGGGTTATACTTCTAACTTTCAAATAGCATCTCTACATTGGAGTAAGGACTAGAGGCAGAATAGCTTTGGTGATGACATCAGGAGTGAGATGGGATGAATCCAGTCTCCAAATAGATTCCTTGAGTTTTCAGCAAGTGGGGATCTTATTTTACATGTACTCGTAGGTGATAAATATAAGTTGGGAATCATTGCAGAAATCTTCTTTTTCCTTATATGAATGTCTAATTGATGCTCCCCAGTTCTTTGAAAGAATGATTATTTTCTTTTAGAATTGCAGTCACCTTTGCTATAATCAGTTGAACCTGATATGTATGGGCCTGTTTTTAAACTATCTGTATGGTTACATTAGTCTATATTTCTGTTCATGTGCCAACATTGGATAGTTTTAGCTACTGTGTGTGTGGTTTCATAATAGTTTTAGATATAGTAGTGTAAACCTCCCAAATTTTGTTGTTCTTCTTCAAGATTATCTTGGGTATACTTGTCTTTCTCACATTTCCTTGTAATTTTAGAATCAGCTTGATTTTGGGCTGGGATCTCATTAAATCTACGTAAATTTGACCGATGATTTACGTATTTGCATTAGAGATTTAAAAATTTTTCTCAGTAACATTTTTTTTTTTTGCGGTACGCGGGCCTCTCGCTGTTGTGGCCTCTCCTGTTGTGGAGCACAGGCTCCGGACGCGCAGGCCCAGCGGCCATGGCTCACGGGCCCAGCCGCTCCGCGGCACGTGGGATCTTCCCCGACTGGGGCATGAACCCGTGTCCCCTGCATCAGCAGGCGGAGTCTCAACCACTGTGCCACCAGGGAAGCCCTCTCAGTAGCATTTTTATATAACATTTTATTTCATTTGTTTTGTAAGGTTATCACACATTTTGTGTTAAATTCTGGGATATGTGATGTTTTGATGTTAATTTAATTGGCACATTTAAAATTTTGTTTTATATTTGTTAGCAATACAAGTGAGTTTTGTACATTGATCTTCCAGTAACCTTTGTTACATTAATTTATAATTTATTATTACTCATTTATTCATTAATTTCTCTGCTATTCATTATAATATTGACTACCAATAAGAGTGATATTTCTTTCTTTTCAATTCTCATACATTTAATACATTTTTCTATCTTATTACATTGGCTATACAGTATGGAATAAATATGGAATAAAAGTGTGCTGGCTGATATTTTTATCTTCCCAATTTTATGGGGAAAGCTTTGATATTCCATTATTAATTATGATGTTTTCATAGTTATTATTGTTATTTTTGTTTGTTTGGAGATTCTTCACCTTATATAAAGCAACTTCAGTTTTATTCCTCAGAATTGAGAAAAAGAATGGATGTTAAATTTTCTCGAATGCATTTTCTACAACTGCTAAGTATTTAATTTTTCTCCTTTACTTATTTTTTGGGGGGGATTTTTTTTTTTATTCAAACAGAAAGTTGCAAAAATTAGAATCATCCTCATCAGTTCACTCAGTCCCATGTAATTATTTTTTTTTTCAGCTTGATCTTTTGTTAGCACTTTTATGAATTCATCAGTTTTCCATTAGAGTTTTGAAAATGCTTATTCATTCAGTTCAGCAGTATAGGCAGTTACCAGAAACCTGTACCTGTCAGAGTCTTTCCCATGAATTCCTTGAAGATGAAACACTTTTATAGGAACAATTTTGCAAAAGCATCAGAGTACACCCAGAACTGTCTGTAAATGACAAAAGACTTAAAAATGGCCATGGTTAAAGATTTGATGAAAGTCCATAATAATGCAATTGACAATGAAATTTAGTTATTTCTGAGATATGCATTTTAAAGTAATAGCTAGAATTATGACTTACAACATTATACCAGAACATATAAGATTTTTAGAAATTTCATGTAATGTCTGAAACATTTTAACATATTTCCATACAAATAACCCAAAGAAAGTTTAGTATTGTTTTTGTTTGTTTGTTTTTTTTTTATACTGCAGGTTCTTATTAGTCATCAGTTTTATACACAGCAGTGTATACATGTCAATCCCAATAGCCCAATTCAGCACACCACCATCCCCACCCCACTGTGGTTTCCCAACTTGGTGTCCATACGTTTGTTCTCTACATCTGTGTCTCAACTTCTGCCCTGTAAACCGGTTCATCTGTACCATTTTTCTAGGTTCCACATACATGCGTTAATATACGATATTTGTTTTTCTCTTTCTGACTTACTTCACTCTGTATGACAGTCTCTAGATCCATCCACGTCTCAACAAATGACCCAATTTCATTCCTTTTTATGGGTGAGTAATATTCCATTGTATATATGTACCACATCTTCTTTATCCATTCGTCTGTCGATGGGCATTTAGGTTGCTTCCATGACCTGGCTATTGTAAATAGTGCTGCAGTGAACATTGAGGTGCATGTGTCTTTTTCACTTATGGTTTTCTCTGGGTATATGCCCAACAGTGGGATTGCCGGATCATATGGTAATTCTATTTTTAGTTTTTTAAGGAACTTCCATACTGTTCTCCATCGTGGCTGTATCAATTTACATTCCCACCAACAGTGCAGTAGGGTTCCCTTTTCTCCACACCCTCTCCAGCATTTGTTGTTTGTAGATTTTCTGATGATGCCCATTCTAACTGCTGTGAGGTGATACCTAACTGTAGTTTTGATTTGCATTTCTCTAATAATTATTGATGTTGAGCAGCTTTTCATGTGCTTCTTGGCCATCTGTATGTCTTCTTTAGAGAAATGTCTGTTTAGGTCTTCTGCCCATTTTTGGATTGGGTTGTTTGTTTCTTTAATATTGAGAGCTACATGAGCTGTTCATGTATTTTGGAGTTTAATTCTTTGTCTGATGATTCGTTTCCAAATATTTTTTCCCACTCTGAGGGTTGTCTTTTCGTCTTGTTTATGGTTTCCTTTGCTATGCAAAAGCTTTGAAGTTTCATTAGGTCCCTTTTGTTTTTTTTTGTTTTTATTTCCATTACTCTAGGAGGTGGATCAAAGAAGATCTTGCTGTGATTTATGTCAAAGAGTGTTCTTCCTATTTTTTCCTCTAAGAGTTTTATAGTGTCCAGTCTTACATTTAGGTCTCTAATCCATTTTGAGATTATTTTTGTGTATGGTGTTAAGGAGTGTTCTATTTTCATTCTTTTCCATGTAGCTGTCCAGTTTTCCCAGCACCACTCATTGAAGAGACTGTCTTTTCTCCATTGTATATCCTTGCCTCCTTTGTCATAGATTAGTTGACCATAGGTGTGTGGGTTTATCTCTGGGCTTTCTATCTTGTTCCATTTTTCTGTGTTTCTGGATTTGTGCCAGTACCATATTGTCTTGATTACAGTAGCTTTGTAGTATAGTCTGAAGTCAGGGAGTCTGATTCTTCCAGCTCCGTTTTTTTTCCCCTCAAGACTGCTTTGGCTATTCACGGTCTTTTGTGTCTCCATACAAATTTTAAGATGATTTGTTCTAGTTCCGTACAAAATGCCATTGGTCATTTGATAGGGATTGCATTGATCTGTAGATTGCTTTGGGTAGTAGAGTCATTTTCACAAAATTGATTCTTCGAATCTAAGAACATGGTATATCTCTCCATCTGTTGGTATCGTCTTTAATTTTTTTCATCAGTGTTTTATAGTTTTCTACATACAGATCTTTTGTCTCCCTAGGTGGGTTTATTACTAGGTATTTTATTCTTTTTGTTGCAGTGGTAAATGGGAGTGTTTCCATAATTTCTCTTTCAGATTTTACATCATTAGTGTATAGGAATGCAAGAGATTTCTGTGCATTAATTTTGTATCCTGCAACTTTACCAGATTCATTTATTAGCTCTAGTAGTTTTCTGGTGGCATCTTTAGGATTCTCTATGTATAGTATCATGTCATCTGCAAACAGTGACAGTTTTACTTCTTCTTTTCCAATTTCTATTCCTTTTATTTCTTTTTCTTCTCTGATTGCCATGGCTAGGACTTCTAAAACTATGTTGAATAATAGTGGTGAGAGTGCACATCCTTGTCTTGTTCCGGATCTTAGAGGAAATGCTTTCAGTTTTTCACCATTGAGAATGATGTTTGCTGTGGGTTTGTTATACATGGCCTTTATTATGTTGAGTTATGGTCCCTCTATGCCCACTTTCTGGTGAGTTTTTATCATGAATGGGTGTTGAATTTTGTCAAAAGCTTTTTCTGTATCTATTGAGATGATCATATGGTTTTTATCTTCAATTTGTTAATATGGTGTATCACATTGATTGATTTGCATATATTGAAGAATCCTTGCATCCTTGGGATAAATCCCACTTGATCATGGTGTATGATCCTTTTATTGTGTTGTTGGATTCTGTTTGCTAGTATTTTGTTGAAGAGTTTTGCGTGTATATTCATAAGTGATATTGGTCTGTAATTTTTTTTTTTGTAGTATCTTTGGTTTTGGTATCAGGGTGATGGTGGCCTCATAGAATGAGATTGGGAGTGTTCCTTCCTCTCCAGTTTTTTGGAAGAGTTTGAGAATTATGGGTGTTAGCTCTTCTCTAAATGTTTGATAGAATTCATCTGTGAAGCCATCTGGTACTGTACTTTTATTTGTTGCAAGATTTTTAATCACAGTTTCAATTTCATTACTTGTGATTCATCTGTTCATATTTTCTGTTTATTCCTGGTTCAGTCTTGGAAGGCTATACCTTTCTAAGGATTTGTCCATTCTTCCAGATTGTCCATTTTATTGGCATGGAGTTGCTTGTAGTAGTCTCTTAGGATGCTTCGTATTTCTGCAGTGTCTGTTGTAACTTCTCCTTTTTCGTTTCTAATTTTATTGGTTTGAGTCCTCTTCCTCTTTTTCTTGATGATTCTGGCTAATGGTTTATCAATTTTGTTTATCTTCTCAAAGAACCACTTTTAGTTTTATTGATCTCTCCTATTTTCTTTGTTTCTATTTCATTTATTTCTGCTCTGGTCTTTATGATTTCTTTCCTTCTGCTAACTTTGGGTTTTGTTTGTTCTTCTTTCTCTAGTTCCTTTAGGTGTAAGGTTAGATTGTTTACTTGAGATTTTTCTTGTTTCTTGAGGTAGGCTTGTACAGCTCTAAACTTCCTTCTTATAACTGCTTTTGCCGCATCCCATAGGTGTTGGATTGTTGTGTTTTCATTGTCATTTGTCCCTAGGAATATTTTGATTTCCTTTTTGATTTCTTTAGTGATCTCTTGGTTATTTAGTAACCAAGTAACCAGTTTACTTAAATTTACTGAGGCTTGACTTGTGACCCAAGATGTGATCTATCCTGGACAATATTCCGTGCATACCTGAGAAGAAAGTGTAATCTGCTGTTTTTGGATGGAATATCCTATAAATATCAATTAAATCTATCTTGTCTATTTTTCATTTAAAGCTTCAGTTTCCTTAGTTATTTTCATTTTGGATGATCTGTCCATTGGTGTAAGTGAGGTGTTAATGTCCCCCACTATGATTGTGTTCTTGTCTATTTCCTGTTATAGCCATTAGCAGGTGCCTTATATATTGAGGTGCTCCTATGTTGGGTGTATATATATTTATAATTGTTGTATCTTCTTCTTGGATTGATCCCTTGATTATTATGTAGTGTCCTTCCTTGTCTCTTGTAACATTCTTTATTTTAATGTCTATTTTACCTGATATGAGTATAGCTACTCCAGCTTTCTTTTGATTGCCATTTGCATGGAATGTTCCTGTGGCCATTTTCTTAATTGTTTTGGGTTTGATTTTGTAGGTCCTTTGCTTCTCTTGTGTTTCCCACTTAGAGAAGTTCCTTTAGCATTTGTTGTAGAGCTGGTTTGGTGGTGCTGAATTCTCTTAGCTTTTGGTTGTTTGTAAGCTTTTGATATCTCCATCGAATCTGAATGAGATCCTTTCTGGGTAGAGTAATCTTGGTTGTCGGTTCTTCCCTTTCATCAGTTTAAATATGTCCTGCCACTCCCTTCTTCCTTGTAGAGTTTCGATGAGAAATCACCTGTTAACCTTATGGGAGTTCCCTTGTATGTTATTTTTTGTTTTTCCCTTGTTGCTTTCAATAATTTTCCTTTGTCTTTAATTTTAGCCAATTTAATTACTATGTGTCTCGGTGTGTTTCTCCTTGGGTTTATCCTCTATTGACTCTCTACGCTTCCTTGGCTTGGGTGGCTATTTCCTTTCCCATGTTAGGGAAGTTTTCAAATATAATCTCTTCAGATATTTTCTCTGGTCCTTTCTCTCTCTCTTCTCCTTCTGGGACCCCTATAATGTGAATGTTTTTGCATTTATTGTTGTCCCAGAGGTCTCTTAGGCTGTCTTCATTTCTTTTCCGTCGTTTTTCTTTATTCTCTTCCGCAGCAGTGAAGTCCATCATTCTGTCTTCCAGGTCACTTATCCGTTCCTCTGCCTCAGTTATTCTGCTATTGATTCCTTCTAGTGTATTTTTCATTTCTGTTATTGTATCGTTCATCTCTGTTTGTTTGTTCTTTAATTCTTCTAGGTCTTTGTTAAACATTTCTTGCATCTTCTCGATATTTGTCTCCATTGTTTCTCTGAGGTTCTGGATCATCTTCACTGTCATTATTCTGAATTCTTTTTCTGGAAGTTTGCCTATCTCCACTTCACTTAGTTGTTTTTCTGGGGTTTTATCTTGTTCCTTCATCTGGTGCATAGCCCTCTGCCTTTTCATCTTGTCTATCTTTCTTTGAATGTGGTTTTTGTTCCACAGGCTGAAAGATTGTAGTTCTTAGTGCTTCTGCTGTCTACCCTCTGGTGGATGAGGCTATGTAAGAGGCTTGATGGGAGTGACTGGTGGTGGGTAGAGCTGAGTGTTGCTCTGGTGGGCAGAGCTCAGGAAAAGTTTAATCCACTTGACTGCTGATGGGTGGGGCTTGGTTCCCTCCCTGTTGGTTGTTTGGCCTGAGGCAACCCAACACTGGAGCCTACCTGGCCTCTTTGCTGGGGCTAATGGCAGACTCTGGGAGGGCTCACACCAAGGAGTATTTCCCAGAACTTCTGCTGACAGTGTCCTTGTCCTCATGGTGAGCCATAGCCACCACCCGCCCCTGTAGTAGACCCTTCAACACTAGCAAGTAGGTCTGCTTCAGTCTCCTGTGGGGTCAATGCTCCTTCCCCTGGGTCCAGATGCGCACACTACTTTGTGTGTGCCCTCCAAGAGTGGAGTCTCTCTTTCCCCCAGTCCTGTCAAAGTCCTGCAGTCAGTTCCCACTAGGCTTCAAAGTCTGATTCTCTAGGAATTCCTCCTCCTGTTGCCGGACCTCCAGGTTGGGAAGCATGACGTGGGGCTCAGAACCTTCACTCCAGTGGGTGGACTTCTGTGGTATAAGTGTTCTCCAGTCTGAGTCACCCACTCACCAGTTATGGGATTTGATTTTACTGTGATTTTGCCCCTCCTTCTGTCTCATTGTGGCTTCTCCTTTGTCTTTGAATGTGGGGTATCTTTTTTGGTGAGTTCCAGTGTCTTCCTTTCGATGATTTTCCAGCAGCTAGTTGTGATTCTGGTGTTCTTGCAAGAGGGAGTGAGAGCATGTCCTTCTACTCCGCCATGTTGTTTCCTCCTCCCTTTATTTTGTTAACATGTAGTGAATTACTTTTTTTTTTTTTTTTTGCGATACGTGTGCCTCTCACTGTTGCGGAGCACAGGCTCCGGACACGCAGGCTCAACGGCCATGGCTCACGGGCCCAGCCGCTCCGTGGCATGTGGGATCTTCCCTGATGGGGTCACGAACCTATGTCCCCTGCATCAGCAGGTGGACTCTCAACCACTGCGCCACCAGGGAAGCCCTACGTCTATTCTTATGAATTAAATTGGTTTGTAGTTTCCCTTGTAATGTCTTTGTCAGGTTTTTGCCTCATAGAATATGTTAGGATGTGTTCCGTTTTTGGTAATCTGGAAGAATTTGTGAAAGATTGCTGTTACTTTCTCCTTAAAGTATTCAAAAGAGTTCACTGATCTAGTCATCTGAGACTGGAGTAATGTTTGTGGGATGATTTTAATTACAATTATCCTTCTTTCTAGGTTTAGTGTCCATAACCCTAACAAAGGCCAGCACTCCAAACTGCGTATTAAATTGCATTTCCTCTCAGGGCGTTGCTTCCAGAACTCACTTCTTTTGCACTATTACTTTGTACTTTCTCTATCGGATATTTCCATAAGCACATAAATATGCTATAATATTGATAGTCTGAAAAGCAAGCCAAATGTAAAACCCTCTATTGACCTTACCTATTCAACTGCTGTTCCTCTGTTTCCCTTTGGTTGTCTCCAGTTCCCCTCGTCTCACTCTTTATTGGACCTTACTCTCTCTGCTTCACTGAAAATGTACTTGTTAAGGCTTCCACTGATGTCCATCTTGCAAAGTTCATTCTCTAATTCTGAGTCCTCATCCTATTGGACTTTGATTATTCCATCCTTCCAAACTCTCTTCTTGAGCTCCCACTTTTCTGGTTTTATTCCTCGGTCTCCTGGCTCCTTCCTCCTCACACCCCTGACATCTGGATGTAGGACTGTTCTAAGGCTTGATGTCCAGACTTCTTCCCCATGTTCACTTCGTTCCTAAGTGATCTCATACTGTCTAAGGGCTTTATGTCCCATCTCTATGAAACAATGGATTATTAATTTTTTCTCTTATCTTGACCTTTGCCCTTGGACTCCAGACTTGTATATCCAACAGCTCACCTGCATCTTCACTTGCATAAGCTGGAATATCAAACTGTGCATGTCAGAAGTCAAACTCATCATCCTCCTCCTTAAACTTGCTCTTCATTCAGTGTTCCCCATCTCAGTAAATGGTAACTGCTTTCTTCTCGTTGTGCAGCCTAAAAACCCTGAAGGGTTTCTTGATTTCTCTCACACTGCACATTTAATCCTAAGAAAATCTTTTCACCCTTTTCCACCACCTTCCCCGGTCCAGGGTACCTCTAGCAATAATGTTCAAACTCATCTCCTCGATTTAGCCCTTGTAATCTCCCCCCCTTCATACAGTTTATTTCCGACACTGCAGCCAAAATGATTATATTAAAACTCTGTTCAAAAAACCCTCCCATAGCTTTCTACCTACAGCAGCCAAAGTTATTTTTTAGACCCTTAGCCCCTAAATGGTCTGCCTCTCTGCTTTCTGATGCCTTTTTGACCAATTTCCTCCTATTCTGACCCTTCCTCATTCCACTCTAGCCACACAGGCTTCGGTGATATTCCTTGAATTTTCCAGGCAGGCTCCTGCCTCAGGGTCATTGCTTTTCTTCAGGGTTTCACTACATGTCACTTCTTCAATAAGACTTTCTCTGAGCATCCTGTTTTAGATACCATCTTACCATACTCCTTAGCCTCCTTCTCCACTTTAATTTTCTTCATAGATTTTATCACCATGTAACCTGTTTATTTGATATATGTTATTAATTTACTTTATTTTAATATAAATTCAAGGAGAACTGGTATTTTTATCTCTTTGGTTCTCTTCTGTATCCCCAGAACCTAGAACAGAGCCTAGGACAAATAGACATTCAGAACATATTTGTTGAATGAATAAATGAGTGAGTAGTGAATGAATATAAGAAATCCCTTTGAAATATGTATGCCATTTGAATCAGCAATTTAGTTATAATAATTTATTCCAAGAAGGAAATGGTGCAGGTGCACAAAGAAACATGTATTGAAATATTTTTATTAAGAATGAAAAACTGGGGAATTCCCTGGCGGTCCATTGGTTAGGACTCAGTGCTTTCACTGCTGTGGCCTGGGTTCAATCCCTGGTCAGGGAACTGAAATCCTGCAAGCCGCATGGCACGGCCAAAAAAAAAAAACATGAAATATCAGAAACAGTAATAGGAAATTGGATATTAACTAGATCACGGCACAGCTATACTATGAAATACCATGCTTCCATTACAAAGGATGTGGCTTTACTTTTATTGACTTGGAAAGATGTTCACAGTGTATGGTTAAGTGAAGAAGACTGCAAAGGATACATGCAAAAATATTATATTGATCATCTCTTGCCAGCAGGACCATTAGTGATCTTGTCTCTTTCATGTTTTGTGTATTTTCTGAATTTTTGTATTATTATAACCAATTATTTTATATCAGAAAAATTGTATACATATATAAAACCAAGTTGTCAAATCTTTCACAAGTAGCCATATTCTGCTTGGTCTTCCCACAAGGCAG
>NW_006799310.1:692875-724909 GCF_000442215.2 Lipotes vexillifer
ATCTGTGAACCCCTTGTCAAATCTGTAAGCCAGATTTTCTACGAACTTGCATATGTGCATTTTCAGATCATCACAGCAATCCGTATTCCCTAGTTGATCTTCCTCAACCTTACAACAGTGTGTTCCTGGGTTCATTCTTGATAAAGTAGGGAAGACTCATCTTCTTTGAGTCTGCCTCTTCTTTGAACCCTTTCTCTTCAGTCTTTCACTAATTTCCACTTGCTTGGTCTCCGTCACAACTAAGTGAATGGAGGTTATGAGAGGACATAGCATTCAGTAGGTGCTACCCTTTATCCAACAACATTTCAACTCGACTTTCGTGCATACCCTGTGCTGTGGAGTGAGTACCCACTTATTACCAGTGCTTTATCATATCTGTTCTTTCTCCATCCTTGTATAAGACCGTTCTCAGAGTGATATTTAAAAAGTACTCATGATGCCACTAAATTCTCCTGCCCTCCAGGATCATAGCTCAAGGTGTTATTTCTTAGATTTTTTTGTGTCATGCTAGTAATAAATTGCCTCCATTTCATGAATGGCCACTTTCCCCTTTATGTTATTGTAAACTCAGTTATGTGGGGTAATAAGATGGAGAGATTGTTATTCAAGCCATCATGTATGATGCCAAGGCTTCAATCATAATACAATTCCATTTGCTACTTCGCTTTCCCTTTGGTGATATAATTTTGCTTCCTAGCTATATTATTCCTGAAGCAGCTTTGTTACCCTCACTGATCTAGCTACATTCCTCTTCTTGCAGCAAGATTTTTATAGTAGTAGTATTATTAGTTTTGAAATGGCTAAACATTTTTCAGTTAATAATGAGTTTATTATTGAGGATCTCCAAGCTTCACCGTTGTTTGGCCTTATTCATTGCCGTATTCTCAGTCCCATAGTAAATATTTGCTGGAATAAATGAACAAATAAATCATAGTTTAAAAAACCATCTTCCCTTTATATTTTAATATAAGCAAGGTCTTTGTTTTATAAAAATGAAATGATTGGCCTTAGGAAGTCATGAATTATTGGTCACCAGATGAATTCAAACAAACTGGATGACCATTTGATGGGAATATCATAGATGAGATGCAAACATCATTATCTGGGTAGATTCTCACTAAATTACTTTCTGTCTGATATTCAGGTTTAAGTTAAAATCAGCCCGGAAAATTTGCTGATGTTTAAATATCATGCATAAATATGTCATAGGAAATATAAATCACAATCATGATGTGTATGGAGCGCTTACTCTTTATCAGGAACTGTGTAAAGTAAGTCCATATAAGTTATTTCATTTACAAAACAGCCATGTAAGTTCACAACTCTTATTACCCTTATTTGATAGGGAAGGAAACTGAGGCTTGGAGATTTTTAACTTGTCTAGTCGTGAACTATGGAGACAGGATTAAGACTCTGAGGTCTTTTAAATTGCTGCATTATACTGGCTTGCTGATGACCAAATACTGTTAAAAACTAATAAAAACAGAATCATTATGATTCTAATGAAGGATGCCAAAAAGTACACCTTTTACTCCCCACTCTCCCATCTCCCTCAATACTTGAGGGAATCGTTGGAAGAGGCGAGGTGAAACAGCCGTTTTCTTTCTAATAAGTGAACGCAGCAGCCTAACTTACAGTAAATTTGGCCCTACCACTGGACTTCATGTTTCATATTTTACTGGTTACACTAGAGCCCCCATAATACCAGTGCTGTCCACTTAGTTTCTATGAGAGTGGATTAATCTTCTGTTTTTATCTGCAAGTTATGCCTCCTGGTTTCTGCATTATTTCAATTAAAAATGTATTCAGCACACTGAATTGTATGCTTTAAAACAGTAAGTTTTATGTTATGAGAACTTTGTCTCAAAAAAATTTCAAAAAAATGTGTTCAAATTGCTTGTTATTCACAGAATTGGCTATAAAAAGCTGGACTTTATAAATGATGCCTAATTGGGACTGTTGACAAATACTTAAAATAGTTACCATTTATTGAGTGCTTCCTGTGTTTCAGATGCCAGGCTTTATATGGCTTATCCCATTGAATCCTTATTTTACAGATGAGGAAACTGAGGCAGTGAGAGGTCAGGTCATAGATGGTAGTGAGAGGCAGAGCTGGTTTTCAATTCCAAAGCCTGTGCACATAACTCCTTTGCAGTTGTACCATCCATGAACCACACTAATGATATAGTTGGCACTAGAAGTGCCTGTGGCTTTTCTTCAAGTGACTGATTTACAACTGGGTTGTAGCTTAATGTTCTGAGGTGATCTGATCATCTTTCTATTTAGGTTTAATTTAAGGTGGCAGAAACATTCTCATTTCATGTTGTGTGCAACCTTTTGGCGGATGAGACATGACCTTATTTTTATCATTTGATCTTGAGTTATGAAGGAGGTTGTTAAAATGAATGATGTCCTACCACTGTTGCCTATTTCTTCAAAGCCTAGTCTTAGTTTATATTTCTGCCATTGCAAAGGATATTTGATTAACAAGGGCATAAATTATTATAAAGGGTGAACTTTATTTCTGATTTTAGTTACTTCTCAAGATTATGAATAACAAATCAGGGCAACATGATGTGTTGAAGTGTGACAAATTATCTTCTTGGGATTTAAAATGTGATTTCAATTTAAAGTAGTAAATGCTCATTAAACATAAAAGGGAAAATAAAGGACAATACAAAGAAGGTTAAACTTCATACATAGTTCTGTCACTCAGTTGCTTTTAAAAATGTTAATACATTTTATTCCAATTATATATTTTCCCCATGGTCACAAATGTAATGTATTAGTTAGGGTTCTTGCTTGTAAGGTGACTTCGGGGGTGGTGGACAGGCAGGGTAGCTTACAGTACTGATGGGAGGCTGAGGCACCAGAATTTGGAGGAGGCAATAATCAAAAGTGCCTTGGCAGGTCAGCACACAGGAAGCAAGATGCAGAGTGACCTTAATATAGCTGACTGGGATGCTGCTGCCCTATCGCAATGTAGGGGTCCCTCCTCCCTCTCTTCCTTGCTGTGCTTCATCCATATACCCAGTCCAAAGGAAGAGTGTCAGATTGCTAAGATGTGTCATGGACCTGTCCCCGGCTGTACTCCGGGGAGGAAGACGGAGGATTTGACCTTTGCTTTTTGAAATGAAAAAAATATCTAACATGTTTTGGGCGTGCCCAACAGTGTTCTGAGTGCTTTCTTAAATTAACTCATTCCAATCCTCACGGAAGTCCTTTGAGGCAAGTGCAGTTTCTATCTTTGTTTTATAGTTGGGTAACCAGATGAGGCACAGAGAGATGAGGTAGCTTACTGCTACCAGGAGGGCTACCAGGATGTGAAGCGGAGGTCAGGCTTTTAGGGCTTGGGTGTTTAGCCACACTGATCTGCTGAGCCTTGGCATGGGGGGATAGGTGAGGGGAGGTCACCTCCCACTTAGATGCCACCCAGTGGGGGACAGGTGGAGTTCTGGAAATGAATAATATTTATTGAATTCTCACCACATGCCAGGCACACTTCTGTTTTACATCATTATTTATTTTTCTTTTCACTAGATGTTGTGTATTACATATCTATTTCATTTAAAAAAACTGAGCGAATGATGCTGATAAAAATGTAATTTTTGGTAAAATATTTAACTCTGAAGGGTTGTTCTTGTTTGTGCAGCATAGTGTCAGCCTCTGTGCTATTAAGGATAATTCTGGTGCCTCAAATTTAGGAATTCAATACAGGTGACAGTAATATCTAGAGGAAGAGATCAGACTGACAGCAGTGGTAGGGTTCTTGCCTCCATGTGGTAAAAGAATTGAAGGTATATAGCAATGGGGTGATGTGTTTGCTGATGTTATTTTTTTAAATGCAAATATCTCTCTGTCATTATAAAACTCACTAGTTGATTAAATAATGAATACTTGTTATCAAATAATAAGATAGAAGGGACTCTCTGATTGGTGTCTTCTGGATCAAAGACCAAACAACTTAGTGTTTTATTTATGCTTAATAAGTTTACACATGATTTATATTCTGGATTACTTAGTTTATTTTTTACCTTAAAATAGAATTTTACTATATATGTGTGTATGTATGTATTATATTAAAGAAGTAATACATAATTAATGGAGAAAATTCAAGGTTATAAAAATATTTGAGAAGGTTCTTGCATCCTTTCCCCCAAATTGTACTCCCCTGAGGTAACTACTGTTAACATTTTGGCATATATCCTTCTTGATCTTTTTTCCTCTAAACACACACACACACACACACACACACACACACACACACACACACAGAGTTTTCTCAAACTAAATGGGATTCTATAGAGCTTTTTTTAGTTTAATTAATATTGATAATTAACTATGGCATTATTTCACGTCAGAACCTCATGCTTTCAGAGAGTGGCATAGTGTTCCAGAACATGGATGTATAATTCCCCTATGAGTGGATAGTTGGTATTTTATCAGATATTTTTTTAGTGACAGAGACACCATTATCACTTTTTTTCTCCTCTACTCTCATTGGCCTTTGGTTTCATTTGCTAGTTCCTCCTCAAAATGTTAATGTGTCATTTCATCTATAATAATTCCCTGGGTAATCCCTATGCCTTCATGGCTTTCAGTACAGTCCCTATGTCTATGACTCCCAAGTCCTATTTCCATAATGGACCTCTCTCCATCTCAGACTGGTAGATCTAGCTGACCTCCCTACATGTCCTCTTGAATGCTCATTAGGTACTTTAAACATAGCATATCTAAGTTTAAAACTTGATTCAAATCATCCTTGTTTTTCTTAATTTGAGAATGCCTTGATTTCTTCATCTCTGAAGGATATTTTCACTGGGTATAGGATTCTGGCCTGATAGCTTTTTCTTTTGTCACATCAAAAATATTTTTCCACTTCCTTCTGGCTTTCATTGTTTCTTCTGGGGAATTCACTACCATTCTAATTGTTTTTTCCTATACATAACGTGTCAATTTTTTTTCTCACTGCTTTCAATATTTTTTTCTTTATTCTTAGTTTTCAGAAGTTTCGTTATGATCAGTATTCCTTTGAGTTTATCTTGTTTGGGGTTTGCACAGATTCTTGAATCTGTGAGTTTATTTCTCTGACCAGATTTGGGGAGTTTACAGCCATTATTTATTCAAGTACTTTTTTAGTTCACCCTCTTTCTCCTCTTCTATGGGCTCTGATTATAAAAATGTTAGAACTTTTGTTATAATCTCCCAGGGCTCGGCGACTGTTCATTTTTTTTCATTCTGTTTTGTCTTTACTGCTCAGATCGAATAATTTTTGTTTTGTCTTCTACTTAATTGACTCTTTTTTGGTCCCCTCCATTTTGCTGTTGAGCTTTTTATTTCAGTTACTGTATTTTTCAGTTTTAAAATTTCCATTTGGTTCTTCTTTATTTATTTGGTCCTTCTATTTCTTTGCTGAGGCTTTCTAACTTGTTTTTTTAATTTTTAAATTTATTTTTTTATACAGCAGGTTCTTATTAGCTATCCATTTCATACATATTAGTGTACATATGTCAATCCCAATCTCCCAATTCATCACCCCCCCCCCCCCCCCCCGCCGCTTCCCTGCCTTGGTGTCCATACGTTTGTTCTCTACATCTGTGTCTCTATTCCTGCCCTGCAAACTGGTTCATCTGTACCATTTTTCTAGGTTCCACATATATGCATTAATATATGGTATTTGTTTTTCTCTTTCTGATTTCACTCTGTATGACAGTCTCTAGATCCATCCACGTCTCTACAAATGACCCAATTTCGTTCCATTTTATGGCTGAGTAATATTCCATTTTATATATGTACCACATCTTCTTTATCCATTGGTCTGTCAGTGGGCATTTAGGTTATTGTAAAGAGTGCTGCAGTGAACATTGGGGTGTATGTGTCTTTTTGAATTATGATTTTCTCTGGGTATATGCCCAGTAGTGGGATTGCTGGATCATAAGGTAATTCTATTTTTAGTTTTTTAAGGAACCTCCATACTGTTCTCCATAGTGGCTGTATCAATTTACATTCCCACCAACAGTACAAGAGGGTTCCCTTTTCTCCACGCCCTCTCCAGAATTTGTTGCTTGTAGATTTTCTGATGATGCCCATTCTGACTGGTGTGACGTGATACCTTATTGTAGTTTTGATTTGCATTTCTCAAATAATTAGTAATGTTGAGCAGCTTTTCATGTGCTTTTTGGCCGTTTGTATGTCTTCTTTGGAGAAATGTCTATTTAGGTCTTCTGCCCATTTTCTGATTGGGTTGTTTCTTTTTTTAATATTGAGCTGCATGGGCTGTTTATATATTTTGGAGATTAATCCTTTGTCCGTTTATTTGTTTGCAAATATTTTCTCCCATTCTGAGGGTTGACTTTTCGTCTTGTTTATGGTTTCCTTTGCTGTGCAAAAGCTTTGAAGTTTCATTAGGTCCCATTTGTTTTTTTTTGTTTTTATTTCCATTACTCTAGGAGGTAGATCAAAGAAGATCTTGCTGTGATTTATGTCAAAGAGTGTTCTTCCTGTGTTTTCGTCTAAGAGTTTTATAAGTGTCCGGTCTTACATTTAGGTCTCTAATCCATTTTGAGTTTATTTATGTGTATGGTGTTAGGGAGTGTTCTAATTTCATTCTTTTCCATGTAGCTGTCCAGTTTTCCCAGCACCACTTATTGAAGAGGCTGTATTTTCTCCATTGTACATCCTTGCCTCCTTTGTCATAGATTAGTTGACCATAGGAGTGTGGGTTTATCTCTGGGCTTTCTATCCTGTTCCATTGATCTATATTTCGGTGTTTTTTTTTTTTTTGGCTGTACACGGGCCTCTCAGTGTCATGGCCTCTCCCGTTGCGGAGCACAGGCTCCAGATGCGCAGCCTCAGTGGCCATGGCTCACGGGCCCAGCCTCTCGGCAGTGTGTGGGATCTTCCTGGACCGGGACATGAACCCATGTCCCCTGCATCGGCAGGCAGACTCTCAACCACTGCACCACCAGGGAAGCCCTGTATTTCTGTATTTGGGCCAGTATCATACTGTCTTGACTACTATAGCTTTGTAGTATAGTCTGAAGTCAGGGGGTCTGATTCCCTTTATTTTCCTTAAGACTGCTTTGGCTGTTCATGGTCCTTTGTGTTTCCATACAAATTTTAAGATTTTTTTGTTCTAGTTCTGTAAAAAATGCCATTGGTAATTTGATAGGGATTGCATTGAATCTGTAGTTTGCTTTGGGTAGTATAGTCATCTTCACAATATTGATTCTTCCAAACCAAGAACATGGTATATCTCTCCATCTGTTTGTGTCATCTTTGATTTCTTTCATCAGTGTCTTATAGTTTTCTTCAGGTCTTTTGTCTCTCTAGGTAGGTTTATTCCTAGGTATTTTATTCTTTTTGTTGCAATGGTAATTGGGAGTGTTTCCTTAATTTCTCTTTCTGATCTTTTGTTGTTAGTGTATTGGAAAGCAAGGGATTACTGTGCATTAATTATGTATCCTGCATCTTTACCAAATTCATTGCTTAGCTCTAGTACTTTTCTCCTGGCATCTTTAGGATTCTCTATGTATAGTATCATGTCATCTGCAAACAGTGACACTTCTGCTTCTTCTTTTCCAATTTGTATTCCATTTATTTCTTTTTCGTCTCTGATTGCCATGGCTAGGACTTCCAAAACTCTGTTGAATAATAGTGACAAGAGTAGACGTCCTGTCTTGTTCCTGATCTTAGAGGAAATGCTTTCAGTTTTTCACCATTGAGAGTGATGTTTGCTGTGGGTTTGTCATATACGGCCTTTAGTATATTCAGGTAGGTTCCCTCTATGCCCACTTTCTGGACAGTTTTTATCATAAATGGGCATTGAATTTTGTCAAAAGCTTTTTCTGCATCTATTGAGATGATCATATGGTTTTTATTCTTCAATTTGTTAATATGGTGTATCACATTGATTGATTTGCATATATTGAAGAATCCTTGCATCCCTGGGATAAATCCCACTTGATCATGGTGTATGATCCTTTTAATGTGTTGTTGGATTCTGTTTGCTAGTATTTTGTTGAGGATTTTTGCATCTACATTCATCAGTGATATTGGTCTGTAATTTTCTTTTTTTGTAGTATCTTTCTCTGTTTTTTAAATTTTTTTTGCGGTACGTGGGCCTCTCACCGCCGCGGCCTCTCCCGTTGTGGAGCACAGGCTCCGGACACGCAGGCCCAGCGGCGGTGGCTCACGGGCCCAGCTGCTCTGTGGCACATGGGATCCTCTCGGACAGGGGCATGAACCCGTGACCCCTGCTTTGGCAGGTGGACTCTCAACCACTGCGCCACCAGGGAAGCCCTCTTTGTCTGGTTTTGGTATCAGGGTGATGGTGGCCTCATAGAATGAGTTTGGGAATGTTCCTTGCTCTGCAGTTTTTTGGAAGTGTTTGAGAAGGATGGGTGTTTGCTCTTCTCTAAATGTTTGATAGAATTCACCTGTGAAGCCATCTAGTCCTGCACTTTTGTTTGTTGGAAGATTTTTGATCACAGTTTCAATTTCATTACCTGTGATTGGTCTGTCCGTATTTTCTATTTCTTTCCAGTTCAGTCTTGGAAAGTTATACCTTTCTAAGAATTTGTCCATTGCTTCCACGTTGTCCACTTGATTGCCATAGAGTTGCTTGTATTAGTCTCTTAGGATGCTTTGTATTTCTGTGATGTCTGTTGTAACTTCTCCTTTTTCATTTCTAATTTTCTTGATTTGAGTCCTCTCCCTCTTTTTTTTTTTTTTTAAGAAGATTTTGGGGATAGGAGTTTATTAATTAATTTATTTATTTTTGCTGCTTTGGGTCTTCATTTCTGAGCAAGGGCTATCTCTAGTTGTGGCAAGTGGGGGCCACTCTTCATCACGGTGCGCCGGCCTCTCACTATTGCGGCCTCTCTTGTGGAGCACAGGCTCCAGATGCGCAGGCTCAGTAGTTGTGGCTCACGGGCCTAGTTGCTCCGCGGCATGTGGGATCCTCCCAGACCAGGGCTCGAACCCGTGTCCCCTGCATTAGCAGGCAGACTCTCAACCACTGCGCCACCAGGGAAGCCCCTCTCCCTCTTTTTCTTGATGAGTCTGGCTTATGGTTTATCAATTTTGTTTATCTTCTCAAAGAACCAGCTTTTAGCTTTATTGATCTTTTTTTACTGTTTTCTTTGTTTCTATTTCATTTATTTCTTCTCTGATCTTTATGATTTCTTTCCTTTTGCTAACTTTGTGTTTTGTTTGTTCTTCTTTCTCTAGTTCCTTTAGGTGTAAGGTTAGATTGTTTATTTGAGATTTTTCTTGTTTCTTCAGGTCGGATTGTAGTGCTAGAAACTTCCCTCTTAGAACTGCTTTTGCTGCATCACATAGGTTTTGGATTGTCTTGTGTTCATTTTCATTTTTCTCTAGGTATTTTTTAATTTCCTCTTTGATTTCTTCAGTGATCTCTTGGTTATTTAGTAATGTATAAAATAACCTCCATGTGTCTGTGTTTTTTACATTTTTTTCCCTGTAACTGATTTCTAATCTAATAGCATTGTGGTCAGAAAAGATGCTTGATATGAATTCAATCTTCTTAGATTTACTAAGTCTTGATTTGTGACCCAAGATGTCATCTATCCTGGAGAATGTTCCATGCGCACTTGAGAAGAAAGTGTAATCTGCTGTTTTTGGATGGAATGTTCTATAAATATCAATTAAATCTATCTTGTCTATTGTGTCATTTAAAGCTTGTGTTTCCTTATTAATTTTCTGTTTGGACGATCTGTCCATTGTTGTAAGTGAGATGTTATAGTCCCTCACTTTTCGACTTCTTCATTATAGCTGTTAGCAGTTGCCTTATGTGTTGAGGTGCTCCTATGTTGGGTGTATATATATTTATAATTGTTATATCTTCTTTTTGGATTGATCCCTTTATCATTATGTAGTATCCTCCCTTTTCTCTTGTAACATTCTTTATTTTAAAGTCTACTTTATCTGATATGAGTACTGCTACTCCAGCTTTATTTTGATTTGTATTTGCATGGAATATCTTTTTCCTTCCCCTCACTTTCAGTCTGTACGTGTCCCTAGGTCTGAAGTGGGTCTCTTGTAGACAGCACACATGTGGGTCTTGTTTTTGTATCCATTCAGCGAGCCTGTGTCTTTTGTTTGGAGCATTTAATCCATTCACGTTTAAGGTAATTATTGATATGTATGCTCCTATTCCCATTTTCTTAATTGTTATGGGTTTGTTTTTGTAGGTCCTTTTCTTCTCTTGTGTTTCTCACTTAGAGAAGTTCCTTTCGCATTTGTTGTAGAGCTGGTTTGTTGGTGCTGAATTCTCTTTGCTTTTGCTTGTGTGTAAAGATTTTGATTTCTCCATCAACTCTGAATGAGATACTTGTTGGGTAGAGTAATATTGGTTGTACGTTTTTCCCTTTCATCACTTTAAAAATATGCCACTCCCTTGTGGCTTGTAGAGCTTCTGCTGAGAAATCAGCTATTAACCTTATGGGCATCCTCTAGTATGATATTTGTCATTTTCGCTTGTTACTGTCAATAATTTTTATTTTTCTTTAATTTTTGTCAGTTTGATTACTATGTGTCTTGCCATGTTTCTCCTTGGCTTTACCCTGCCTGGGACTCTCTGTGTTTCCTGGACTTGGGTGACTATTTATTTCCATTCCCATGTTAGGGAAGTTTTTGACTATAATCACTTCAAATATTTTCTCTGGTCCTTTCTCTCTCTCTTCTCCCCTGGGACCCCTGTATTGCGAATGTTGTTGCATTTAATGGTGTCCCAGGGATCTCTTAGGCTGTCTTCATTTCTTTTCAGTCTTTTTTCTTTATTCTGTTCCATGGCAGTGAATTCCACCATTCTGTCTTCCAGGTCACTTATCCGTTCTTCTGCCTCAGTTATTCTGCTATTGATTCCTTCTAGTGTGTTTTTCATTTTAGTTATTGTATTGTTCATCTCTGTTTGTTTGTTCTTTAGTTCTTCTAGGTCTTTCTTAAACATTTCTTGCATCTTCTCGACCTTTGCCTCCATTTTTTTTCTGAGGCCCTGGATCATCTTCACTATCATTATTCTGAATTCTTTTTCTGGAAGGTTGCCTATCTCTACTTCATTTAGTTGTTTTCTTGTGGTTTTATCTTGTTCCTTCATCTGATATATAGCCATCTGCCTTTTCATCTTGTCTATCATTCTGTGAATGTGGTTTTCCTTCTACAGGCTGTAGGATTGTAGTCCTTGATTCTGCTGTCTGCCCTCTGGAGGATGAGGCTATCTAAGAGGCTTGTGCAAGCTTCCTGATGGGAGGGACTGGTGGTAGGTAGAGCTGGGTGTTGCTCTGGTGGCAGAGTTAAGTAAAACTTTAATCCGCATGTCTGCTGATGGGTGGGGTTGGCTTCCCTCCCTGTTGGTTGTTTGACCTGAGGCAACCCAACACTGGAGCCTACCCGGGCTCTTTGGTGGGGGTAATTGCAGACTCTGGGAGGGCTCACACCAAGGAGTACTTCCCAGAACTTCTGCTGTCAGTGTCCTTGTCCTCGTGGTGAGCCACAGCCACCCCCGCCTCTGCAGGAGACCCTCCAACACTAGCAGGTAGGTCTTGTTCAGTCTCCTGTGGGATCAGTGCTCCTTACCCTGGGTCCTGATGTGCACACTACTTTGTGTGTGTCCTCCAAGAGTGGAGTCTGTGTTTTCACCAGTCCTCTCGAAGTCCTGAAATCAAATCCTGCTATCCTTCAAAGTCTGATTCTCTCGGAATTCCTCCTCCCGTTGCTGGACCCCCAGGTTGGGAAGCCTGACATGCGGCTCAGAACCTTCACTCCAGTGGGTGGACTTCTGTGGTGTAAGTGTTCTCCAGTTTGTGAGTCACCCATCTGGCCGTAATGGGATTTGATTTTATTGTGCTTGTACCCCTCCTACCATCTCATTGTGGCTTCTCCTTTGTCTTTGGATGTGGGGTATCTTTTTTGGTGAGTTTCAGTGTCTTCCTGTCGATGATTGTTTAGCAGTTAGTTGTGATTCCAGTGCTCTCGCAAGAGGGAGAGCACTCCTGGTACTCCGCCATCTTGAACCAATCTCAGCCTCTAACTTTTTTTCATTTGTTTCAAGTTTGTTTGTTTCTATTGATTGTCTTTTTTCATTATATTTGATATCTTTCTGATTCTTGGTATGGTGTTTGATTTTGGGTTGAAACCTGGATATTTTTGTATAATGTTTTGAGACTTGGATTGAAACATGGATATATTTGTATGATGTTCTGAGACTTGGATCTCATTAAACTCCATATTTTATGTGACTTTCTGTGATAATGCACTGGCAGAGGATGAGGGGGTGTCATTTTGTTATTTCCAGGTGGAACTAGAAATCCAGGTTCCCTACTAGGCCTTCAGTTGACAATTAAGTGAGAACTTTTATTATTTCTGGATGAGGGGGTGGAAGTTCCAACTGCCCACATGGTCGCTACCAGACACTCTGGTAGGGATGGTGTCAGTACTGCAGGGTGATGGTGAAAGTTCTGACTCTCCACTAGGCCTCCTCTGAGAAGGCAGTGTGCTTTGTTACTAGGGTTGGAACATGGTCTCCACTGATGCCATGGTTCATCTCATTACTGGCTGACAGGGTTATAATTCTTGGCTCTCTACTTGGCCTTTGTTGGCACCACCCTGGCAGAGGTGTTGGGTACCTGTTTTCTGCCTCAAGAGAGTGAAAATCTAGACTCTCCACTTAGCCTTTGCTGACATGTTTGGGGATGGAATCACAGTTTTTCCTGTGGTGCTTGGCTGGAATAGAGTGGTTGCTCTCTAAAAGTTTTTGTCTTTCTGGGCTTCTCCTTTTTTGGTACTTTAGCTAGAATGAGCAGGCTTTTGAGGGGAATTGTTTTGTCTGCATCCATTGGTATTTCCAGGTTGCTGGTTTCTCCACCTCCAAGACTGGCATATATGAGGAAAAAGGAAAACCCTCTTCACTCACGTTCTGTTGTTACTCGCGCCCTGAGTGCCCTTTTGCATTTTTAAAAAATTTTCTCCATCTTTCAGACTCTTCTTATTGTTTGTTTTATAATATCCTGTTTAGTTGTACTTATTGGGAGGAATAGGAAAGGTGTGTCTATTCCATCTTTCTGGAGACAGAGGTCATGTACATCATTTTTGAGCTTTATTTTCAATGTGCCTCGTGTGATTCTTCTTCTCTGTGCAGGTACCTGGAACTGGAAAGCAGCGGCCATCGGAATGAAGTCAGACTGCACTACCACTCCTCCGGCAGCCACCATCCCCACACAGAAGTGTTTCCTTACATTTTGGCTGATGATAAGTGGCACAAGCTCTCCTTAGCCATCAGTGCCTCCCACTTGATTTTACACGTCGACTGCAATAAGTAAGTGAAATGTTCTCAGTTCAGGTAATGGAAGATTCTAAGAAATGACGGTTAATGCACATTACTTACCTGATGCTTCTTTGCAGAATATATGAAAGAGTCGTGGAAAAGCCTTCCACAGACTTGCCTGTGGGCACATCATTTTGGCTGGGACAGAGAAATAATGCACACGGATATTTTAAGGTATCTTCTGACTAAGGTCTGAGCATAAAGTGTAAATATAAATGTTTTTTAATGAATTTGGAAAAGTATGTTTTGCTTTTTATGGTGTAAAGCAAAATAATTTGATGTGTATAGTTTTTTTCTATTTGTGTCTATTTCTGTTTTAGTTTTTTGTTTTTTTTTACACTGGTGTTTAATTTAGCTGGTCAGCACTATTTTCTCTTTTTTTCCTGAATGAGTTTGAACTTTAAACATAACAGAGATGATCACAAGGCTCAATCAGGGCAGAGTTAACATCTTGAAATCAGGCATTCAGAATAATAAAAATCTAAAATGTTGATATACAAATAAACTCTCTACCTTTGAAATATAACCTTTGATGATACTTTTATTGGGGTGTTAATAATAGAGGATTAAAACTTTTCAATATTCATTATTCATGGTCTCTTCGTACTTCTAAAAGTGAGAAAGGAATACATATATATGCACAAATCTATCAAAGCTAGAAAGCAGTTATAATTTATATCTTTTTCTTATTGTCTATTTAGAGACACACTCCATGGAATTGCATCACAGGATCTAAAAGACATACCGTTTAACTTTCAGTATTTTAAGGTTGAGGAAATAAAGTTCAGAAAATTGCCTGATTACAAGCCCATAGTGTAATCATTTCCCCTCCAATGACTCTGACACTGCCTGTCTTACAGAAGAGGATCGGCAAATGGTTGTTAAATGAAAGAAGGATAGGTGATGTGTCTAACTCATGGATTTCTAGCTAGAGCAGGTACCAGTAACTTTAAAATTGTGTTCTAAGAAAGGTTTGTATTCCCAGAAAGCTATTTTTAAAACTCACTTAAACTGCTACCTGGAAACCAGGTGCTTTGAATGTGTTATTTCATCGAATCCTAGTCTTGTTAGCCTTGGTGCAGGGCCTTTTTAATTTTTTTAAAATCTCTTTTACATATGCATAAACTTGTTCAGAGAGTTTAAACAACTTATCCAAAGCCAGTCATGGGGAATTGATCCCATGCTTGTGAGTCCTGAAAAATCAGTGCTCTTTTCCCACATAAGGGATAGCAAGTTTTTGCTATAGGTGCCGAGTCTCTCCTCTATTTAATCATGGCACTCTTCCCCATGGAGCCCAGATGTGGCATCAGGAAACCTCACATGTCAGTTATGTGTACTACTCTAGGGGCCATCATTTTTACTGTAGACTGTAAATGGTGCTCACTAGATTTGGGCAGTGCACAAACTATAGAACTCTACATGGTAGCTTTGCTTTCATGTTGCTGCTACCAAGTGATAGGATTTTGTTGTATACAAGTTGCTTCCCTGATCCAAACCCCAAGCAAACAGCAGATCCAGCAATTGCCACATAGTATACATAAATATTTATCATTTACACTGACACTGTTTTTGTACCATGCTATTAATCAGATTAAATGTGTAGAAGATATATAGGCCAGGATTTGACTGGTAAATCTTGTCTTAATAATATGTTGGTATGTCACCTCTGTCATTAAATGTTCTATTTCCATTTTTCTAAAGGGATAAAGTGAAATATTACTTAAAGAAAATATACAAAGATGTTGAAGGAAGAGAGAGGGGTGGTGAATGAAAGGGACAGCTGGAGTGTGTCTGATGAGGTCGTTTCTGAGCTACCATTTGGCCATTGTTTTAAGAGCCTTGTAAGCTGGAAGCTAATTATATCTTAATGACAAAGGATGCATGTAAATCTCACATGTAAACATGTGATGTGACCTTCTGTGTAACATGGGTCATTTCCAGTTGGCGTTTTAAAAAATTTTAGGCTAAACTTTCTGTACTCCTAAGGACTCAGCACTAAGTCTTCCTGTAGCTGTTTAATAAATCTCTTGTCCTTTTTCAGTTGAGAAATTCACTTAAAAATATCCAACCAAGAAACAAGAAATGCTCAAATAAGCATTGCTCTTATGACTTAGCCTTTCTCTTGTTTTCTTTTTGATGATTGCAGTTAACTTAAAACGGGTATCAGTTTCACTGTTGTTGAAACCCAAAGTGATTTTCAGGTTGATTTTTAAAGGTCATTTTCAAGCCTTTCTTCAGTGGCTAACTAAAAATAACTTCCCCAGACACATACTATTGCCTCTTAATTATATCTTGACATTTAATCTTAAGGCTTTAAAAATATTATCAATAAGAAAGTCCATGGGTATTCATCTATTTTGCCTGCCTGATGTTTTTCTTTCCCTTTGGTTTGAAGTCAAAGCAATGTATTCCAAAAGATTTTATTCAGGGATTTTGGTGAGTCTATCCTGTAATGTTTCCCTTCATGAACTTGACTGTTGAACATAATTTGGGTAGATGAAAGTAATACGTCTTTTTCAAAATTTTTCTCACACAGGGTATAATGCAAGATGTACAATTACTTGTCATGCCCCAAGGATTTATTGCTCAGTGCCCAGATCTTAATCGCAGTAAGTCCATTAGTTCTCGCACCGTGTAATGAAAAGTATGCTTCTTGCTTAGTTTTGTCCAAAATGTCAGTTTGAAATTGGAGTTCTCATATATTAGTTGTCAGCATAGACTTAACCAGATTGAACTCCTTATAAATATAACTTGACCAATGTGGTGTTTGTAATTCTAGCCTGTCCAACTTGCAATGACTTTCATGGACTCGTGCAGAAAATCATGGAGCTGCAGGACATTTTAGCCAAAACATCAGCCAAGGTAAAAGCTCCTTAGAAATAGAGTCCGGGGGAGCTCAAAAATCCTTGAGGTTCCTTACAATTCCTTTTATAACCACAGTTGTTCACCTATGAGACTTTTCTAATACCCTACTGTGTACCAGGACTGAACCGAAATCCCTGCTCAAGAAAGGGGCTTATAAATATTCAAACCCTAGCCATCTGTATAACAAATGATTCAGTAAATCAAGAATGAGGCAGATTACTACACTGCTTATTATGACAATAGGATTTATTGTTTAATTTAGTTTTTATTATTATTTAGTTTTTCTTTGCAAGGAAGGAGGCAAGAGGACTTTGTAAAGAATATGAGCACTAGAATTATGTCAAGGAAATGGTCCCACGAAATCTTTCTACCACTATGTTACAGTTGTAGGAATATTGTCTGTCTTAAGCCTGTATCAAGTTTACCTATAGTTTCACCAGGCTGTTGTCTTGTTGCATAGCAGTTACTTATGACCTGGAAGTTGTGTTGTATATCAATGATTTGTTTCTGACCCAATATATATTCTAAAATTTATGTTTGCAATTGAGCAAACATAGTCATGAAATTAAACAGTTTTAAAAATGGAAAATGCTTCTCTGCATTGTGGATGATGCTATTTTGACATAGCCTTCTTTTCCATCATATAAATCCTGCTTTTTTCCCCCAAAGGCAGGGGGCAAGTTTACTACAAAAAGAAGAGGGGAAAAAATCCCTTCTTTTAAATTAAAGTCTTAAGTCATTTGCAGCAACATGGGCAGACCTAGAGATTATCATACTAATTAAGTAAGTCAGAAAGAGGAAGTCAGTTACCGTACGATATCACTTATATATAGAATCTAAAATATGACACTAATGAACTTACCTATGAAACAGAAAAAGACTCACACACATAGAGAACAGACTTGCGGTTGCCAAGGGAGAGGTGGGTGAGGGAGGGCTGGATTGGGAGTTTGGGATTAGCAGATGCAAACCATTATATATAGAGTGGATAAACAATAAGGGCCTACGGTATAGCACAGGGAACTATATTCAATATCCTGTAATAAATCACAATGGAAAAGAATAAAATGAAAAAAATAAAGGCTTATGTATATTTATAATAAATAGTTGATGGGCACAGCCATCATTACAGTTATTCACCTGAAAAACAGTCAGATGCCTGTTGGAGTATTTTGCCTTTTCTGCATTGCTGGAATCGTGAACAATATGAGCCCCTTCCTTTGTGCCACAGCTGTCTCGAGCCGAACAGCGAATGAATAGATTGGACCAGTGCTATTGTGAAAGGACTTGCACCATGAAGGGAACCACCTACCGAGAACTCGAGTCGTGGGCAGACGGCTGTAAGAACTGCACATGCCTGGTATGGCTTTTGTTGGAGTTCAGACTAAGGGAACTCAGATGTCCCCACCCTTCAAAAATTTATTAAAACAATGTCATCATGAAAATTTCGAGGCCCATTTCCTCAAAACACAACACTAAAGTGCCAGCAAACCTGGTCAAATCTAAAGGACTGTGTTGCATTATTAAAGACACTTTCTAGCCTATAAAGATGATTACAGTTTAAGAATGCTATAAAGTTTTAAGTTTACTGGTCCACACATAAAGTTAACAATTTAAATTGGGTCAGTAAAGGGATTCCCAAAGGATTCTATCCTGTTATCCTTTACTTTTCCAGGGATTTTCCCCTCATGTTTTATTAATGCATTTTGATAAAACTAAGTGCAACAGGAAATACTGTGTCCAGATTGGGCTGTACAAACAAATAATGGAGTTTAAATAATCTTTAAAAGTTTACTAATACAGTGGAATACAAATTATAGAGTATAAATAAGTTTGAGTTCTCTAATTGCTCACTAATTAAGTAGAATATTTAGTGCATTATTATTTCAAACATGTAAGTTCATTTGCAAAGACAAGTTCAAAATGAGTTTAGTTTTGAACTTTTAAATTCCATATGAATTATCTGTTAAAACTGGTTGACTGGAAAGAAGTCAGAGGTCTAAAAAATTTTTTCCCAAGTTCATCCAGTTTATTCAAAAGTGGAAGATCATGATGTGAGAAGGTCAAAGTTAGTGTGAAATAACCATACATGTGTGTATGTGTGTGCCTGCTTTGTATGATTTCTATTCAGGAACATATATTCCTATTAAAGTATTTTACAAGTATTTTACTGTATTTTACAAATACAGTAAAACCTTCCCAACTTGTTAAATGGGTGCCAAAAATCAAATTGAGTAAAATACAAGATGTGGTATGTGAAGTCAGTAAAACGACTTGAAAAGCAGCTAACCTACCTGGGAGCTCTGGGTGACCTTCAGGAATCAAATTTCTTGAGGTCCCCTTTCCCCGTTTGGCACCTCTTGTGATGATTGTCAGCATCAATTCATGGTGGTGGCCTGTCCAAGCTTAAATATCCTTGGGAAGATTTCTGCATCCTGAGACTGGGTCTCCAGCACAGCAGCAGCTATTCCAAAAATCTCCTCGTTTGTTGATGCTCATTTTGTGAGTCATCTGGGGAGACATGAGTGCCCCAGGCTGACCCTCAGCCTGCTGTTTCCCTGTCAGCAGGTGCCCTTCCCTCCACAACTTCCTCATCCACTTCACAACAGGAGGTGAGAACTCTAGCTCAGTTGCTGGACAGAAGGTGGAGCCAATCACCATCTGTGTTATGACCCAATTTATTACTGTGGGTTTTACTGTATTATGGGTTTTGCTGTATAATAACCAAAGAGAATAGTGGTATTTATGACATTTTACATGAAGAGTTTGAAATTTAAGAAATATATTAAACAATACTTGAAAGCTACCAAGCTGCAACTTGGAAATTCTTTAAAATACTGTTTTCTTCTCAGAATGGAACCATCCAGTGTGAAACTCTGATTTGCCCAAATCCTGACTGCCCCCTCAAGTCGGCTCTTGCATACGTGGATGGCAAGTGCTGTAAGGAATGCAAATGTGAGCATAACTTTTATGATGAATACTTTTTTGGCAAAAATAAAGCTTTGTGTTAATAAATATTCACCCATCATTGGTTTAATCTGGGTAAGCCAAATAGCTTTTAGAAATGATGGAAATACCTTCTCTATTTTGGTTGAGCAGTTCTTTTCCACTTAAAAGTGCTATACTTGTATTTTAGCAAGAAAGTTTTTCTTGAGGAATCTATTCTGTATAGTGACAGTAGTGGCAAAGATATGTAAGAAACTTAGTGGAAGGCACTTCTCTCATTAACACTGCTTGATACAAATACCTCTCAACTAGGTTGAGAATAGTCCACACTCAGTCAAGATAAACAAGAAAATCCAAGATACAAGTGACCTTCAACAGCAGAAGACACAAAACTCTATTAGTCCAAACCACAGAAATGCACATTGTTATAGGATTGTCCAGTGTGGACAGGGCAGGGCCATGATCTTAATTCATAAAAGAGGCTCATGCCACTGAATGAGGAAGCCATCTGCCTTTTAGCAGCTGTTGTATGCAGTTCAATTCTGATGTCTGGAAATGCTCTTTGAATCGATAGCTATCCTCAAATGGGTTCTAAATCATTTATTTAATAACATAAATCATTGCATCTCTGTTACTTACATTTTAAAAGATTGCCTTAATTCCATGTTAAAAGTGGCATTTAAAATTTAGCTATTATTTTTTTTTTTTACCATGCAATAGTAACATATATGAAAACTGGGTTGTTATAAAGTTTGCAGACTATATAGGGCTGTGTAAGTGCAGTATAAGCATACACACGCATGCATGCGCACGCACACAAGACAGAAAGGGGGGAGGGCAAGGGAGAGGGAAGGAGAGGGAAACAAAAGTAACAGCTGCTTTTTCTAGGGTTTTTATGCTCACTGGTCTCCGTTACCACTGCCATACCTTACTCTTGCCTACGCAGTGTGCAGGGTGCTCCTTCTGGCGAGAGTGACAAGTTATCAGAGAAAAATCAGGAAGTCGCTTTGTAGTCCATTGATTTAATTCCCTCAGGAGCTCATGTATATTTAATTTTGTTAGACTTTACCTTGAAGCCAATGCATTTCATGAGAGTGTATTAGCCTAGTCAAGTAGATTTGGCTGAACCAGGAAAGGTTGAATGTAGTCGTTCTCACACATGTCACCAGCTAATTTCCTTGGTGAGGGGTAATCTGAGTTCTTCCTTGAACTTGTATTAATAATGAAAAGCTTGTGATGATATTCTGTAGTTTTCTTTGTAGATGCTTGGAGGTAGGAGGAAGAAGGGCCATCTATAGGGCTTTATATTCATTACACAACAGTGGCAGGAATCATACTTTTGGCTTTTCTTTCTTTCATCCTTTCCACTGATACTTCTCCATCGTTACCTGTGAATATTTACATTCACATTTACATTAAGTGATGTTGATTTTATTAGAGACAGGCTGATTGGAATAATGGACCATCAGGATAGATGGATTAGTCAGAAGTTGTGAATTTCAGTTCTGCTTTTACCATTTGTCTCTGTTACCAACAGTAAGCTGCCTATTCAATCAGACTGCTTGAAATCTTCCCAGAAAGCATGTAGTTAGACTTAATAAAATGGTAAAATACTTTGAAATTCATTAATACAAAGTGCTTCTGGCAGACTTTGGTGTTAATGATTGGAAATCAACTGTATCTCACACATAAAATAGTGAAAGCTGCAAATAAGTGATCAATGAGGGGACCATAGCATCACTGGAGAAGTGTCAAAATAATTCATTTGAGTCTTCCATTTCATACGGTTAAAAAATAATAAGGATTAGGTGACTTTGTCTTTCTGGTCACATTCAGTGATATGAGTGCTGTGGAATATAAAGGATTTGTGTCCTATAGTTGGTTGTATTTTGAGTATTTGAACCTCTGATTCTGATGAATTCAACATTTTATGAGGGCTAGCATGATATTTTCAGTAAACACCCATAGATTTTTTTTTTTCCTACGAGAAATAAGTATTTAGTTCATATGGTAAATATTATTAGAGATTATTTGGGAATGTGTCTTAGGCACAAATTGTTTTATGCAGAAAAGAAATGACATAACTTTTTATTGAGTATAATTTATATACTATATATATGTATATAGTATATACATATATACTATGTAATTTACCCATTAAAAAAGTGTACAATTCAGTATATTTTAGTATATTTGTAAGGTTGTTCAACCATCATCACTGCCTAATTCCAGGACATTTTCATTATGCCACAAAGATACCCCATAACCGTTAAGAATCATTCTGCACCCCACTCTCCTGCCAAACCCTGGCAACCGCTAATCTACCTTCTGTTCCTTTGTATTTGCTTTTTCTGGGCATTTCATATAAATGCAATATACAATATCCACATGCATAAGTTTAAAAACAGTCACTAGAAATATTTCAGGAAATGTGCTTCTGAAAAGTTTTGCAAAAAATATTTTATAAAGGATAAATAATATTTACAGTAAATTTAATAATCATTAGCTGGCTTGTTTAGGTAGTTCAGATTTTCATATGTGCTGAAAGTGGGAGAAGCTAATAGTTATACAGATCCATGATGTTCTGTGTGTGTGTGTATGTGTGTGTTTCACTGTTACATATGAGGGGAAGGAAACAGTATCATTTTCCTATGTAAATTTCCCCAGTAGCATCAGTGTTATAATTTACGAGAACTTAATTTCAGTGGAATATAATTTCTTTGTGTTTTACTTTTTAAAACACAAACATAAGCCTTCCTCTTTATTATTATTATTATTATTTTTATTGGAGTAAAATTGCTTTACAATGTTGTGTTAGTTTCTGCTATACAATGAAGTGAATCAGCTATATGTATACCTATATCCCCTCTCTTGGACCTCCCTCCCAGCCCCCATCCCACCCATCTAGGTCGTCACAGAGCACCAAACTGAGCTCCCTGTGCTATACAGCAGGTTCCCACTAGCTATCTGTTTTACACACGGTAGTGTATTTATGTCAAACCTAATCTCCCAATTCATCCCACATTCCCCTTCCCCCTCTGTGTCCACATGTCTGTTCTCTACATCTGCATCTCTATTCCTGCCCTATAAGTAGGTTCATCTGTACCATTTTTCTAGATTCCACATATATACGTTAATATACGATATTTGTTTTTCTCTTTCTGGCTTGCTTCACTCTGTATGACATACTCTAGGTCCATCCACATCTCTACAAATGACCCAGTTTTGTTACTTTTTATGGCTGAGTAATATTCCATTGTATATATGTACCACATCTTCTTTATCCATTCATCTATCGTTGGACATTTAGGTTGCTTCCATGTCCTGGCTATATAGTGCTGCAATGAACACTGTGGTACATGACTCTTTTTGAATTATCGTTTTCTCAGGGTATATGCCCAGTAGTGGGATTGCTGGGTCATATGGTAGTTGTATTTTTAGTTTTTTAAGGAACCTCCATACTGTTCTCCATAGTGGCTGTATCAATTTACCTTCCCACCAACGGTGCAGGAGGGTTCCCTTTTCTCCACACCCTCTCCAGCATAAAAAATGGGCGGAAGACCTAAATAGACATTTCACCACAGCCTTCCTTTTACACACTGCACTCATTTGATCTTTGAAACTCTTTGGCCCGATAGCCTTTTTAATGGCATAAAATTAACAAAGTATATTCTTTAGTGAGAACTATTTAAAGAGATTAATCATTTATTGTTTCTAAAGCCCTCAGAAGGGAAAACATGTAACCTAACCGCTGAACTGTTACTCTGCCAAGGCTGAAAGGAATGAAGCACTTCCACGCGGCCAGTCCTTTCTGGTGTCCTTTATTTACTGCTTTCAGCCTTGCTGTGTCAGAGCTGTTTGTGCAACTCTGAGCAGCCCTATTTTGCAGCCTCCTTTATATTTTCCCTCTGTAACTTCAGCTCTAGCCCTTTATCCAAACATAAATACTGTTGAATAGTAAGAAGGTTGTTGTTCTGGGAAAGAAGTCAGAGAGAACCAAGCCTGTCACTTTTCTTTATTTGACTGGACATAAGCAAAGTGTTGGGAGGAGGGGCTAAACCTTTTATGCCTCTACCATTGAGCCACTGTGGTGGAGTTAAACAGAGGGTGAAATCCAAAGGCAGGAATCCAGTGCCAAATCATTAAGGTAATAATAGTCCCAACTATAATGAAGTCATATCACTTCCTCAGATTAGAAGGCACATACTTGGCTCCTCAGGCGAACCTCACAGTAACTGTATAAGGTAGGCATTGTCTCCATCTTCCTCATTAGAGGGATTATGTGACTTGCCCAAGAACACACATTTAGTTAGATGTGCCAGAGAAATTCTATCTGAAAGTGCTGTGCTTTGCCAGCCCACTTCCCTCTTCAAAACCACCTGCTATAATTAATCTCAGTGATGTACTTTCATCGATTGGTAACTAAGCTTACCATACAAAGCCATTTGGGGTTCTGGCTAAGTCTAGGTGAAATTACAAAGTAAGCAGAGTACCGCTCTGCTTACTTTTCAGCCACCTCTTCCATACCCTTTATTCCAGTCACAGGCTCTCAACTAGCCAACAGCAAGATTGACTGACTCAAATTCAAGGCAGCTCTAGAAAATGTAAGTCTAAATATTTTGGGTGACATTAAATCTGAAATAGGATGAAGTCAAACTAATTAAAGTACATAAAATCTCAACCCAGTTTAAAAAATTGTCAGAAAATAATCAACTAAAGTTCTAGGAAGTAGAAAGTTACTAAAATCACTGAACTTAGAAAACATTTTTAAAGTATTCAGTGAATTCATTTATTTTCTTTCAGTGGACTGTAGATTCAAGTTTGAACACAGACCTCTGCTTCACAGAAAAAGTGATTCATGAAAATAGGGAATCTGAAGCAAATCTGAACTAATGCTGTAATGACTTTTGCAGAAAAGGCTGTGTTTTAATAAACAACAACAAGGAAGGCGGATTTCCTCTCCATTTCTAGAAAGGCATCAAATACAGGAAATGTGAATGTGACCATCAGAATTGGTTGGTGCTTGCCTAGTAGCCATAGTTATTTTAATTGGTGTTTTCTCAAAGAGGCCAGATTTATATGAATGAATTAAAATCATTATTTTGGCTGAACAAAATCAGGGGTTTAATATGTAATATAGATTACATTTTAATATGTTTTGTGCTGATTCGACATCATATTGTTTTAAACTTAATTTAAAAACCCTCGTAGCTTAGATAAAATGGACTTTTGATATCTTTGCATATTGAGTGGTTAAGCATGTGGGTTATAGAGTTAGATTTTCTGGGTTTGAATTCTGGTTCTACTGCTTATTAGCTTATTAGCTGTGCAACTTTGGTCAATTTACTTAACCTCTCAGAGTCTCAGTTTCCTCATCCATGATATTATATGTAAGGGTTGGTGTGAGGACTGAATGAGTAATATATGTAAAGTGCTTAGAACAAAGTTACCTATTATTGCTGTTTTTATTAAAAGAATCATTTATGTTTTTATTGATGAAAATACAAACTAGTGAAACTCATTTGGTCATAGATCTTAAAGCTACATAGGACCTAGAGATCTTCAGAATAGCAATTTGCTTTTGAGGAGGTAAAGCTTCAGTATCCCTATTTTACATAGGAATAGTGAAGCCAGGGAGGTTAAATTGCTTTTCTAAGATCAAACAGTTAGTTTGTAATGCAAGGTAAATGTTTTTTCAAATTCTGTTCTGATATACAGTACTACTCTTTTTTTTTTTTTTTTTTTCCTTGCGTTATGCGGGCCTCTCACTGCTGTGGCCTCTCCCACTTGCGGAGCACAGGCTCCGGACGCACAGGCCCAGCGGCCACGGCCCACGGGCCCAGCCGCTCCGCGGCACGCGGGATCCTCCCGAAACGGGGCACGAACCCGCGCCTCCCGCATCGGCAGGCGGACCCCCAAGCACTGCGCCACCAGGGAAGCCCAGTACTACTCTTTTTTAAGGCCATTCCGCCCTCAATATTTTGGATAGGTCTTGACCAAGGTTTACACGTGGAACCAATTTATCATGCTTTATATATTCTTTTGAGTCTGGCTTCTTTCATTCAAAATCATGTTTGTGAGATTCATCCATATTTTTGCATGTAGATGTCATTTATTCATACTTATTGCTGTATATGTTCCGTTTGTGTTAATGTATCACAATCCAGTCTATTATTGAAGAGTGAGTTAGGTGGTTTCCAGTTTTTGACTCTATAAATAGTCCTTCTATAAATGTTCTTTACATCTTTTTTGGTGTTATGCATGCCTGATGGGTATATACCTTAGAATTGTTTGGCCACGGGGTAAAAACTGTTTTATTCTATAGCAAAGCAGTTTTTCAAAGTGCTTATTCCAGTTTGGCCTCCCACCAATGGTGTATGAACATTCCAGTTGCTCCACAGTCTCACCCACACTTGGCAGTTTTGGTCTTTTTAATTTTAGGCATTATGATAAATTATACTGGTACATCATATTGTACTGTAGTTCAAATTTGCATTCCCCTGATGACTAATGAAGATGAGCACTTTTTCGTACATTTATGGACCAATTTCCCTAATTTTAAATAATAGAAAATAAGAGTAGATTTTAAAATACAAACATTTCCCCAAAGAACATTTTTCTTGGTTTTTTTTGGTAGAAGATGGTAGTTTTGGAGGTTTGATTTTTATTTTCATGTTAGCATGCAAATATGGATGATCTAGCCCTGTCACTTAAAATGCATAGCAAAGTAGGGACAGAGATTAAATGACAGTCACTCAAGTAATTTGGGGATTTTTTAAAGAAAGGAATGGCAGTAATGAAACTGACTCACAGACTTTTAAACATGTGAATATAGGGAGGAGGAAGAAAAAGCAATGGGATATAGTTCACCAAGAATCTTTGTTCTTAAAAGAAAGAAACGCATAATTTATATAGGCTACGTTAAAAAAGAAAATAATTTTGGAGCAACATAACCAATAAACTTAGCTGTCTCTACAGTAATTCTGGAAGCATGGGAAATATGCAGTATGCGTTGGAGGTTCTCATGAATGAACACGATTATAAATTATTGGGCTTTATAGAGACACGAGGGGCTACGTGACTAGAATGCTAATGCTGACTCGGGGGGATCTACGCAATAATGAAAAAGGTAGAAATTGCAATCAAAAGGAAGGTGCGTTGTGTTACATATCAAACACAATATTTTTGGGAAGTTTCCTGAATGTCTGTGGTTATTAAGGAATATTATGTCAGCAAACAATTGAATGAGCTGAGCGCTCATGGTGTTGGTGTAAATCAAGTGCATGGCCTTGATTTGGATTGTCTTTTCTCACCAAAATTACCTTAATTTAGTATTTAAAATAATCCTGGATAAATCGTAGAATTATGACACTTTTCTAATTCTGTAGGTAAGTGTGAAGAAATGGGCAAGAAAATAGTTCACATGTGTATTAGTTAAGGTCATTGAACTTATGATAGGGAGTATTTTCACTAAAGACAAATAGCTAAGTTTTATTAAAGAGAGGTTTCATCAAGATAATCCTGTAGGCTTCCTGAACACTATCATTAATTTTGTGCTGATTTTTTTCATAAACTCTTCAAACAGGCATTTGGCATACTGCTATCTTTTAAGCATTATAAAAACTGATAAATGTCAAATCAGAGGAAAAAACACTGAACTGGCAATATATTAATAAGCAAGAATAATGAACAATATAGCCTTCAGATTAATGACTGTATGAGACACTGCATGATACATTTTAATGATCTTTTAGCAAAATAAAAAAATCTATTGTTAATTTGTCAGTTTGCAGCAGAGCTGAGGTACCAGGAAAAGGCAGGGCAGAATTACAGGATGATGGCAATGTCACAATGATTTGCTGCTGTGTCCTGTACTCCACAGTTCTGAGATGTTTGACTCTATCATTCTTTCTTCCTAATCCTACTACAGCATTTAAAAAAATTTATTTTACTCAAGTATAGTTGATTTACAATGTTGTGTTAATTCCTACTGTACAGCAAAGTGATTCAGTTTTATATATATATATATATATATACATTCTTTTTCATATTCTTTTCCATTATGGTTTATCACAGGATATTGAATATAGTTCCCTGTGCTATACAGTAGGACCTTGTTGTTTACCCATCTTATATATAATAGTTTGCACCTGCTAATCCCAAACTCCCAATCCACCCCTACCACCCCACCTTGGCAATCAGCATTTTTAATGTTTTTACTAAAAATAATGCCTGCATACATTAAATCTTCATCCATCCAAAAAGATATAAAATAAAAAGTAAAAAATCTCCCTTCTCCTCCCTCACCTGAACTTTTTTTTTTTTCCCACCATGAAATCCCCTGAACTTCTAGTTCTTGTGTATCCTTCCAGGTGATTTTCAATGTGTCCACTCACATATGCATGTGTAGCCTTTTCATGTACAGTAAATGATGTCATACATCTTCCTGTACTTTTATCTTGGAGATGTTTCCATATCAACAAACTTTTAAAAACGGCTGCATAGTACTCCACTGTATAATTTATCATAATGTTATTTCTTCCCCCTCAAAGGATATTTTTGCTGTTTCTGATTTGTTGTGGTGGTTTTTCTTATGAAAATCAATATTGTGGGATGTCATTCCTGCATAATCTTGGTGCACTTTTATGTGGTTTTATACAGTAAATTGCTGAGGGTGGAATTGCTGGGTCAGAGACTGTGACACTTTAAAATATTGTCAGCTTTTGCTCTACAATTATTTTCTTGCTCTAAATTACAAAAAGCTGGGTGTTTTTCCCTTCTAGTGAGGAGCACTTGGTGGCAGCGCTGAGGGAAAACTGAAAACACCACTTTTCTCTCAGTTTCAGAGGTCTTTAAAAAGAGCACCAGGGGCATTTTTCTTTTTCCCAAGCAACTTTGACAAGGTAATATCAATTCATGGGAGATCCTTCCATGAAAGATAAGTCTATGGAAGCCTGAACTTTCTTGTTTTACCTCAAACAGTATTGTCTGGTGAGCTCATAGGAAATTATTATTAAAATTAATTGGTGTTCTGCATCTTTGGTAAATTCCATAGATGGCATGAGAATGTATTGAATTTATTTTTTTCTGAAATGAAAGTGGTTTTCCAGAAGACATAACATGGGTACTGCCCTCTGATTTTGATGCATTCTGCTGTGCCTATTTAATCATGTTTTATTTTAAAATAATAGGGAGTCCTCAGCCTCTAGTTCTTTACCCTGAATTGTAATTTCTCTTCATTATTAAGATCCTTGAATAAATGTATTTTGTGGATTTTATTATTTTTCATGCCCCATTACATTTTCTCAAAAGACTGTCTCTGCCCATCTAATGACATTGCTTAAATGGCCTCACACTCTTCAGAAGAAAGCTTTATGCAAATTTGTCTTTAATAATAATTAAATCAAACTGTCTAGCACAGTTCTAGGAGACTAAAAATGGGACTCTTTAGGTGATCAGAAGGCTAGTCCTTCTTAGTAGTGTAAGGCTTTGAGACGAGTGAGAGGATTTGAGATTTATACCAAAGCAAAAGAGCGATAATTCATGGGAGACTCAATTTGAGAGAAGAAGAAACACTTATCTTAGAAAATGCAGCTTCTTATTTGCCATGTTGTTAGGTAATTGTTTTAAAAATGAGCTTATTTTCTTCTCAATAGAGGTCAGACAAAATGGCATTTTGAAATTGGAAATAGGGAAAAATAGACATATGCAATTTACAGCATCTTACAAATTGATTTTGGCAATTTTGTGGAAAGTAGTAAGTCAGGAAGACCAACTGTATAGTAAAGGTAAATGGACGTCATAGTGCCCATTGGAGAATAAAGCCATGGCTCCCACCGTCCCCAACAGGAAGGATGAAATAGCAACTCAGCATCACCAGCCTCCCCTCTGGATGCCTGTTTGTGGCCTGTGCTCTCTGGTACATATTTGCAGACTGTGTAAAATTAGTATAGATTAAAAATTAGATGAAGAAAACATAATGATATAGGAGTTCAGTGTGAGGAAGGGTCAGAAAAGAATTCTCTTTTTCAGTTTAGAGATGCTTGTGATAGAGTACAATTCAGGCACATTTCTTTTTATACAAAAGCTGGCCTCCAATTCAGAACTATTTAACTATAAAAAATACATATGAAATCACATGAAATTGCTTTAAAAGTCATTACCGGAGTTGGTGGTGGTAAGAATGGAGCTGCATCCAACTCAGGAATGTTAAACTTGTAAAATATCTCTTCTTTGGAATGGCTGCTATAATCCCATGTCCTACTACTAGAATATTCTATCCACATTACATACTAGAACCTTTGCCTAGATTTTGCTTCTAAATCACAGCAGCTGCTATTTACACACTCTTCACCGCAGTTGCTGGAACGTTGCCTCTATTGGGGAACTGGCTATATGATCTCTGGACTTTGGGCCACACCGGGTTCTTAGGATTTGATGTTCAGATCTTGGTCTTATTGTTTGTTTTACACTTTAATTACATCGTTGGTATAAAATCATTTCTGAGCTGGCTGATTTCAGAGTGGCCCTCACTTATAAATATTAATTCAGATTGTAAAGGCATGTCTCACAAACACTTGTGCAACAAACTCAGAAACTTAGGAGAGAATTTTAAGTCTCCAGAGCATATAATAGGTCATATACAGATATAATATTTATGATTTTAACCATTGGCAAGTGACCCCAATGATCCGTGATACATATATTCGGAAGTTTCCTGAGACCTGAATTTTCATTCAACAAGCTGTGAGGCCTGTAGGCAGGAGCACAGCACTTGGCTCAATGCTTCTCAAATCTTAATGGGAATATGAATCACCTGGGGATCTTGTTAAAATGGAAATTATGATTCCGTGGTTCTGGGGTGGGGCCTGAGAATTTGCATTTCTAACCAGCTTCTGGGTGGTGCTGTTTTGTGGAACACACTGAACACACTTTGATTAGCAAAGAGTTAGCTATTCAACCTGTTCAGGTTTTTATTCAACCTATTCCTCATAGTTTATTGTGGCATCACTTATGAGAAGACATGAAAGAGGAACTTTTTTTTCCCTGAGTTGTTATTGTTAGATTTGGGAAGCTAATTCTTTATTACGTTTGGAGGAAGAGAATAAAAGAGCAGTGGGTAACACATTCTTCTCACACTATTTTGTGGGTATCATATCCTTAAACCAATAAAAATTTGCGCTTTTCTGAGCACAAATGAGTTTATCTCACAGCAAGCAGTGTTAAGAATTTCTCATTTGTGTTTATGCCTATGGTTTACCCCCAGCATTTCTCAGGCCCTGAATCTCAGAAAGGTCACTTTTGTTAGTCGGGAAGGAAGGAGGGGGTGGGCTTGTATAGAACAAGATGAACATTGTACTTGTTCACTGGTTTATTTCATCTATTAATGTCCCTTCAGACCAGGATTTCTAAATGCTGTAGGACTTGGAGCTGGGGGAGACAATCAGCTGAATGTGAAATGGAATTGGATGAACTCTCCTGGCTGAGTTTGCCATAGGCCTAGGAGTGAGCTTAGGAGCTGGAGAGCTTGGAATAATACTGGAAATATTAGTAGGGGGATGATTGTCCTATGCATATGGAAATTGAGGGAAATAAAGGTGAAATCATGTATCTTGCCACTGTGTCTCTTTCCTGTAATTTTCATTAATTTGAAAAATAGTTATTAAGCACCTCCTGTGAATTATTCTTTGCTACACACTGGGGATACAGTGGTGAACAAAATAAGATTTTTCTCTGCCCTCATGAACCTAATAATCAAGTCAGGGAGACAGACATTGATCATATTATAATCAAGTATGCAGTGGAATGTTGCAGCAGTAAGATGTTGATAAAGCACCTGTAGTAAGTGAAATTCATCTAGCGTGGAGATCAGAGAAGGCATCCTTTAGAAAATGATGTTGAGTTGAGATCTGATAAATAAATAGCATTACACTAGTAAAAAGAAGAAGGAAGAAATGTTCAGGCTGAGAGAATTTAATATACAAAGGTTTTGTGTAGGGAGGTAGGATGTTGTGAAAGGAAGCTGACGTGGTTGATGTGCAGAGAGTCAAGGGCATAGTGTAAGATGCAGCTGGAGAGATAAGAAGGGGTCAGATTAAGGAGTTTTATTTTCATTCTAAGGGCAATGGGATGCAAGTTGAACATTTTAAGCAAGGCAGGTCTTTTTTGTGCAGTTATCCAGAGAAAAGATGATGGTAGCTTCATTAAGTAGTAGCAATGTATATTTAAGGTAGAGCCAACAGGATTTTCTGATGGCTTGATATGGGTATGAATTAAAAGAGAAGAGTCAGGATGACTTCAAAGTTTTTGGATTGAAGAAGTAGAAGGATGGAGTTACTACTAAGATGAGAAAACGGATAATTGAGCCGGATTTGGGAGGGTGGCTAAGATCAAGAGTTCAGTTTAGATATGTTCTGTTTGACAGGTGTATTAGCCACTTAAATGGAAATGTAGACAAGTAGTTATATATTTGAGTCTGGAGTCTGGGACAGAGGTCAAAAGTAGAGCTAAGGATCTGAATTGTGGAATTTTGTCCTGCGTTTCTTGGAAATTTGTATTTATTTTTTGATTTAATTTTCCATCTACATTGTCCACTTTAAAATTTAATTCTTTGTATTTTTACTTTTTGATTCATAAGAGCTCTTTTTATACTAAAACTCATCTGTTATGTATGTTGCAAATATATTTTCATAATGTTACTCCTTCTATTTAGTATTTTCCAACATAAAGAAGATTCAGAATTTTATGTAGTGGAGTCTTTGAGTCATGCTAAAAAAGACCTTTTGCTCTTTTTTTTTTTTTTTTTTCCTTTTTGGATCTAAGGTGTAGAGGTTTGAATACATCTAACTTCTGAGCTCAAAACTCTCCCTCTTCCCGGG